>NC_063060.1:40657302-40957302 GCF_018812025.1 Megalobrama amblycephala | reverse complement strand
ATTGTATTGTATTTATGTCAGAGATACTACACATTAGTGCACATAACAATGCATGCATTTCAGACTAAGCAGTTTTTCTGGCCAATACTATTTTTTTTTTTGAAGTTTTTGAATATATGTGCCATTGTAAGTCAGAAAAAGTGACATGCATAAACGTGCCTTCCTCTCTAGTTACCTCCACCCTACCCCATATTGAACGTGGTTACTCCCGGCTTTGAAGAGAGGCCTCCTCTGGTACCGCCACGCAGGGAGAGCATCATTAACCTTCCTGTTAAAGCAGAAGTGCCCATCCACCTCATTAGTACCACCAACCAATCCCACAAAGCCGGCTCTGTCCAACAGAAGATCCCCACCAAGCTGGCCGCCCAACCGAAAGGCAAGGAGAAGCACAGCAAGCACAGGAACTCCCATCAGCGCACCAACAGCGCAGGTATGACCTCCATCACATCAGTTTCTGGGCTGTGGTAAAGAGGTATCAGTACGTTTTAGGTGATTTTAATTCAACTTGAACATCTTGTCTCACTTTTAGCTGGCATAGAGGTGTCTCAATTACTTCCCATCAAAGTTGCAGGAAAGGAAGGAGGCAGTTTAAGAGCCGTGAGATCCAACAGTCCTCACCAACTCCGTCCAGGTGACACTTCTTTATTCTGTCTCACCTCATGAGAGCTTCTTTCTATTACAGGATTGGATAGTGTTTCTGGTTATTAAAATGTTTACATTCTCTTTGTTTTAAGGATATTTTTACTCCAAAACCACTGATTTTTTTTCATTTATTTTTTTTAATTACATCCTTTTAACCTCATATTCTAACACTTCTTTGTACACTGTGTATCATGTTACTTAAAGGGACAGTTCACCCAAAAATGAAAATTATCCCATGATTTACTCACCCTCAAGCCATCCTAGATTTATAAAAAAAAATATCCTGGCTCTTCCAAGCTTTATAATGGCAGTGAATGGCACATCCATCCATCATAAAAGTAATCCATATGACTCCAGAGGGTTAATAAAGGCCTTCTGAAGTGAAGCGATTGGTTTTTGTAAGAACAATGTCCATATTTAAAACTTTATAAACTAAAATAACTAGCTTCCGCCAAACAACCATACACATACTGCACACGTCGACTTGTGTCACGAGTATGACGCAGGATGTAGGAGTATCGTAAGTTTAGACGTCTCTTGCGGTTCAAACAAGCATGGCTTGGCAACAAACTCAAGCTCCTCTTCTCTTATGTCGAAATCCTCTGATATTTCTCGTTTTAGACTTCTAATTCACGACCGGTGTTTTGTTTTGTTTTGCTTTATCCTCTGAGCTTCCGCGTTCATCAATACGTCACGTGTCAGGTCAGAGGTTATTCTTTTGCCGCAAATTGATGCATACAGGAAGACAATTATTATATTTAATAAAGTTTTAAATATGGATATTATATAAGCCTTCGCTTCAGAAGGCCTTTATTAACCCCCTGGAGTCGTATGGATTACTTTTATAATGGACGGATGCAAAAATCTCCCCCCTGATTCACTACCATTATAAAGCTTGGAAGAGCCAGGATATTTTTAAATATATCTCCGATTGTGTTCGTCTGAAAGAAGATAGTCATATACATCTAGGATGGCTTGAGGGTGAGTAAATCATGGGATCGTTTTCAGTTTTGGGTGAATGCAGCATTGTTTTAGTCGGTTCAACCACTCATCCTTGTGTTTCTGCATTAGTAAACCCATTTCTGTGGTGTTTCTGCAGATACGTTCATGCTTCCAGAGAGGTTATCCAGCTCCGCACCCTCTCATTCAGGAAATGGCAGCAGGAAGCACAATAACAATCATAACTCCCACAGTACCCATTCAGGACAACATAAACCCAAAGACAATGCAGCTGCAGAAGACATTTACTTCTTTTAATGACTCTGTGTGATCTGCAGGACTACAACATGGGTTTTTTTCTCAAACATGACCTGCAAATGCATTTTTCAAAGAAATGAAATCATGCAATTATGATTTCTGTTTTTACTCTGATTTTTACCTTTGATTGGAAAAAAAAAAAAAATTCACAGGGTTAGTGAAAAAACACTTTAGGAAGAATCATTCCTGGCAGTACTTCTCAGAGTTTTAGGCCTCTTACATTAACTAAACAATCTCTTGTTTCCTGTTCAGTTCCACATTACACAGTGGTCTTTGTCTTAATGATTTGTCATTCCTGTAAATAGCTGTTTTTAGTTATTTATTGTGATTTTATTTCAGAGGTGTTTGGCCCCACAAGCGTTACACTACAAAGTCTTAGTGTTCTTCCTGGACTCTTTATAGGAGTCGAGTTTCTCAGCTGTGACATTTTAAAAAAGTGTAGACCTATTTAATATGTGGAAGACAGTTTTGGTTTAAAGTGTAAATTTCCTTTTTCATTTTCTCCTGTTTTTGTACAGATGAAAGGGTCTTTTACATAGTTTTGCTTCTGTCAACTGGAAAATAATGTTATATTTGAGCAAATATTTTAGTGGGTTTTTTTTTTTTTTAGAAAAAAAATACTTGTTTTTCTTTTTGACTGGGGTATATGCTCTTCACTACTGGATATCAGAGGTACCACTCCTTATTTCTTTTTAGTTTTTTTGTCATTCATTTATAGTGTATGTAGCTGGATTATTATTTTGATTTTATTCTGAGAAAATACAGACTGTCTTAATTAGAAACCGTACATTGTAAATTGTGAGGACAAAAAGCTGTATTTACTCTGCACTAAGAAAAACTGTTGCACTTTTAAGTGCTTGCCATTTGCTCAGTAAAATGAACAAACATAAACCCATGTGCTCAGTTTTACTTCATTGTTTGTATTTATTCGAAAGACGCCAAATTCCACTTATGACATGTCCTATACATTGACCACACACACACACACACACACACACACACAAAAACAATCTGAATTTTCAAATTGGGTTTTTGGACAGTATACAAAACATATCACATATGATCAAATAATAGCATTTCAGCAGAACATCCAATAACCACAATAAATCATGTATGCTTGTGTTTTTGCTCCAGTATTATATGCATTTTATTGGGCACATACTGTAAAATGTCTTAGAAATAGTGGCCTGAAAATAACCCTGTACTTTCATTTTATGAAAAAGAGCAGTAACCATTCTTGAAAGAAAGAAAAGCTAAGGACTGAGATTTTTCTTTCTGCTCTAATGGAAGGGGATCGTTTTAGTCTTCTGAAATTTGTTCATTTAACTTGAAAAAGAAAGCTCTCTTGCCCAGGGCTTGACAACCTTTGACATGAAGTGCCTTTTTTCGTTGTTGGTGTTGTTCATTGTGCAATTTGGCCTTTAGCTCAGTACGGCTCATTTCATGCACAATAGTTGGAGACAAAAACGTCATGCAGTTCAACATTAGCCTGAGTGAGAATTCATAGCGAGTCCAGTGAACCAGATGATACACAATTATACTACTACACTTTACCAGTTGCTATTTGACGGTGACTTATAATGCCCCTTTTACAAGATGCAATATAAGTCTCTGGTGTCTCCAGAATGTGTCTGTGAACACAGATCATTTATTATAGCTTGTCAAATTTGCCCCTATTTGGGTGTGAGCAAAAACACGCTGTTTTTGTGCGTGTCCCTTTAAATGCAAATAAGCTGCTGCTCCCGCCCCCTTTCCAGAAGAGGGCGGAGCTTTAACGGCTCGCGCTTCGGTTGCTCAACAACAACAAAGCTGGAGAATCTCACGCAGCCAAAATGAGGATTGTCAGTAACGGTGTTCAGCCTTACATTGTTCAAACCGGAGTCGACACTGATGGAGAGACTCAGGAAGAAGTTACAACTTTTAGAATGAAACTGGACGTTTCTGAATGGTTAGTGGATAAATGTATGTAGTTGCTGTGGAGTTGATTCAACTCATCCACTAGCATGTGCCGTCATGTTCATCTTTTGTGCAAATCCAGCGTTGAATTGACCCTCGTTTGTGAAGCAGTCCGGCGAAAAATAACGGCATGGTAACAACACTCTACTACAACAACTCTTCCTCTTCTCTAAAGCAGCCCAACATGGCCCCGCCCCCTTTGTTGTGTGTTCTCAGGGGCGGGGTTTATGTACATTTTAGGGTTAAGTGATGTCACCAACCTGGGAAGAAGCTCGTTGTAGTCCCTACCAGCCGTTTGTTGTAGTCCTTAAAAAGCGATTTCTGTAAAAGAAAATATCTCCCTTTGCATTGAACTTTGAGCGTCGTAACTTTGCAGATGTTGTTTGTGCTCAAACAGCAACATTACACACTAACTAAAGTTAAAAAAGCGAAATCATAATCAACCACCCCTTTAAAGGTTTAGTTCACACAAAAATAAAATTTCTGTTAATTACTCACCCTCATCATGTCATCCCAAACCCATAAGATGTTGACTATTTTAACAATGTCTTTAATACCTTTCTGGGCCTCAAAAGGTGCAATGACGTTGCTGCCTATGTGTGGTTCAACTTCAGAAACCCTGGATTTCATCAAAAATATATTAAATTGTGTTTCGAAGATCTTACGGGTGTGGGATGACATGAGGGTAAGTAGGCCTACTTAATGACAGAAATTTCATTTTTGGGTGAAGTGAACTAACCCTTTAATATGGGAGGAAAATGCCAAGAACTCATGAACAGTATTGTATAACACGTTCTTGCCAGTAAACAGTTTAAGAATTTCGCAAATGATCTCACATTAAAACACAATACGCCGTATATAACATAATGCATTTTTCCTTTAATATGTGCTCTCTTCAACAACTTTTCAAAATATGTCTTTTACAGCATATGTTGATCTCTAATCGAGATCTGACACAACCTCCAGCCTGCAGGAATATTAATAAACGAACAGATCATGATTACAACTTGTCCAAGTTATTCCACATGATCACACGGTGTACCCAAGTCAAAAAGATTTCAATGAGACAACAGCATGACATACACTTCTTAAATAAACTCGATGTAACTTCAGACTGTTAAATCATATACAGAAACACACATCAGTGCTTTACACTGGGAAAACAACTTCTTAAGAAGTACCGTGAATACAAAATTCCTACTATAAAACAGAAAAACTGTCACAACAGATGGGCAAAAAAAAAAAGTATGCTTAAAAACTGCACTTGTTTTAAAAATGCACTTGAGTTTTTATTTAAAGATCTCAAACGTCCCTTCCATCAAGTAAACAGCAAAATCTAAATACAATGCTTTCAAACAAGCCATGAGCATATGAATATGATCGATTTCAACGCAGCTAAAGTTGAAATCACATTCCAAACCTATAAAGAAGTTTTTGTTAAATTATGTGGCCATGTATAACAGTACTGCTCTTAATTATACAGCATACCAGAATATAAACGATTAACAATCTTATCAATCCACAGTATTCGCATCTCAGAACTTGGGATGAAACTAATAAATCATTATTCCTGATGCCTGTGGTTCATTCGGTCCTTATTAGCACCGTATTTTAAAGGATGCGAGACTTCAGCGCTGTCATGACAAGGACAAAACCCGTCAGTAATGCATTATCACCTGGAAGCCAAATAGAAATATTTTCAGTGAGCTGTCTTGAATTCTCACGACACTTGTTTTAAAATAGCTGCACTTTGTTTCATTTACTGTTGATTTAAAAAAAGAAAGAAAAGATGAACAAAATGAACACACAGAGTTGAAATCCTTGTGAAGAAGATAAATCTGTCCCTTCGACTCCCTCCTAATACCATCAAACGTAAACTTAAAGCAAGTTGGATGAAGCACAGCAGATGTCGTGTCTCCTCCTCGTGTTTTTTCGGTTCGAACAGACTGTACAATTTCAAAGGCTTAAAACAAGTGCACTGAGATGTTCATACTGCTCAAGTCTATTACATATAAGGTCAGATATATAACTGACATCAAAAATGAAAAAGATATTAGCATCCTTCAAGTCTTTTGTTTTTATGAAGTAGATGCATCTGTAAGATGCGGAACTTCCACTTGGGCTGGTGGAGGAGGCTCCTCCTCGCTCTGATTGGTCGTTTCAGAGTCCGGCGGCTCCGGATTGGACTGGGGTTCGTCTGTGGACGGTCCTGGGGTTTGAGTACAGTTGATCTGTTCCATGACAATTGGAGGAGGCTGAGAAAGAAATGAGACAGGAAAGTACAATTTTAATTTAATTTTGATTCATTTTAAATTAAATTAGAAATAATTTATATGTGCACACTGTTTGGGGTCAGTAAGATTTTTTTTATTTATTAAGAGGCTCAGCAAGCGCACATTAAATTGATCAAAAGTGATCAAGACATTCATTTTTACAAATGATTTCTATTTCAAATAAATGATTATTAAATCTGCAGTCCTCTTTGTCGCCATCTCTGTTTGAAACCTGCAATTGACCGTTTGCAAAGACCCGCCCCCTTTAGTTATTGTTGCTACGCCATGCCGCTCTCACGCCACACATCATGTTCTCACGCAGTGAAAAATACATCGCGGCGCAAAGAGGACACTGACAATGCGTCGACAGACAAGACAGAGCAGGTTACTTGTGATATTAAACAAAATCTAAAATATTGTAATTTTTAAATTTAAACTAAATACCGTTTGTGGCTCTTTAATATGTCGTAACAGATTGCTGTAGCGCCTCAGCTCAAGCGGCTTGTGAACAGATCATCTGTTCCTGCTAGTTAAATTATAGCATCAAATAAACATGAATGAACATCAGAAGGTATGTGGAAAGTTATGATTGGTTAGAACGCCTGTCAATCAAAGTCCTGGTGAAGGGTCAGTTGCAGTTATTTGTGGAATTATCATCTTTACGAGGGTTGTGCATCAGCACGGCTCCTCAGTGCGGATCAATCTAATGTTTTGAGGAGTATGTGTGGCTGTCAGTCATCACACCAGTGTGGATATTCACTTTACTTCGGAATCACGGATTCTGTGTCTTGGAAATATGACCAAAATAAGAATTTTCACCAGAAAATGTCATCTGAATAAGTAAGTAAAATGTCTGCCACTTTTGTTCTGACCAACTAGGGTTGGGCAATATGGCAAAAAAATAAAATCTCGATTTTTCCGAACGATTGACTGATTCACGATTTTGATTTTGATTTTTTTTTTTTTTCCCGGTTTAACTAGTCACCTTAACTTAACTACAATATAAGTAACATTCACTTTATTAACAATCTGGTTAAAAAAAGCAGTTCCAAGTGCACCACCCAGGTGAAAAAAATAAGTACATTTCAATAATGTACTTAAAGTGCTCTATTTTCATGCACTAATTTTGTACTTAATATACTAAAAATTCTTCTTCAGTACTTCTTAAGATCATCTTAAGAACATCTAAGTGTACTCAACTGTGCTATTTTGAGACAGCATGAAATATTAACTAAAATGTGATTTTAATATACTATATCTGTATTTAAAAAATATATTTAGCTACCACTTGTAGTACACTATGGGTTCAAATGTACAATAAGTGATATCTAAATACATTTTATAAATACAGAGGTAGTATATTATTAGTATATTTTAGTTCATATTTCATGGTGTCTCAAAATAGCACAGTTGAGTACACTTAGATGCTCTTAAGATGATCTTAAGAAGTACTGAAGAAGAATTCTTAGTATATTAAGTACAAAATTAGTGCACAAAAATAGAGCACTTTAAGTATATTATAGAAATGTAATTTTTTTCACCTGGGACAAGAAGTGATTAAAATGGTGTAAATGTAAAACAGTTTTTAAATATCTTTGCAGAAATATGCCTGAAATATGAAGACAAATGTTGTACAAATTTATCTTAAACACATCCTACTCAGAAATAATATAAGAAAATGCTAAATATTTCTTAGCCAAAAATACCAATAAATAACACAAGTAATAGGCTATTATTAACAGCAAATGCTTTGTAAAAACAGAAAACAACAGCAGCTTTCAACCTGTCACCATCATGCAAACACGAAATATCAAACAGGTTTACAAGTTTTTGCATTTCATTGCACTATTTTTGTCTTATTGTTTTTATGTTTGGCGGACATGTTTAGGTGTTGCACTTGTCTCTTGTCTTTTGCAGCGACTCACCCATGAAACGGCATTGTAAAAACACGGGGGTCAAGTAAAAAAAAAAAAAAAAAAAAAGCTCAACTTGCGTTTAATAACTTTGCCTTTTTCCACTGCCTGCGTCTCATTTTTATAACGCAATAACGGATTTCTGAATGAACAGCCGCTTAAGAACAGTGATGTGTTCATGGAGCGTCACATGAGAGCGGTTAATCAGGCGCGCCGGCGCCATCATGAGGTCGGATCATTTTCTTCTCCCAATGCGGTTATCATTGCTGTATTGTCAACATGTCTAATTGAACACTTGCCAACATTTTTATTCAAAAATCGCGATTTCTCGATTCCAAAAATAATAAAATCGAGGCAAAACAAAAATTCGAATTAATCGAAAAAATCTGAAAAACCGCCCAGCCCTATGACCAACTGAGAAAAAAAGCATTACAGTAAATCTTGCTGCCAATGGTGATTAAATCTAACGATCGCTTAGCTCGGATCACGTCAAACCGTACAAATTATTACTGTTACACTGTGTTCTCAAATTGTTAATGTTAACAACATCAGCATTGCCTGACGATGTGTATTTAGTGTGTATTAGTGTCTGAAGTCTTTTGCTCTTGACTACGGGTGAATGTCACTGATGATTGTCTTTTGGACCTTTCTCGATTACAATCCGCCATCAAAATGATAAGTTTAGTTTCAGCTGCTGTGAGAAAAGGCTATAAATGATCCGCCGCCTGCAGCATCCAGGACTCCTCCTTTATGTACACAGATGTGACGTAACGACACAAAGGCAAACTAGTATTTCCCGCGAAAACCTACCAGTACCACTCAAAGCTTCCCGTTGTGAAACAGCTAAGATAGTTTTGAACAGTGATTGGTTATGTACTTGCTCAAAAATTGATTTTGGTCATTTTTAACCAAAAAAAAAGTTACGGACTGCAGCTTTAACTTTCTATTCATCAAAAAATCCTGGAAAAAGTTACCATTTCCACAAATATATGAAGCAGCACAACTATTTTCAACAATAATAATGAGAATTGGGTCTTGAGCAGCAAATCGGCATATTAGAATGATTTCTGAAGGATCACGTGACATTGAAGACTGCTGTAATGATGCTGAATCACAGGAATAATTTACATGTTAAAATATATAAAAATAGAAAAGCAATTATAAGTTGTATGGTTTACTGTGTTTTTGATCAAGACTTACTGGCCCCTTTTGAATGATGGCGTATATATAAATAATATACAATAAAGCAGAAGAAAAATGTTAGAATCGCTTGACTGGGAAAAGAGAATAAGAAAATGTTTTCTGTTCTATGACTTAGTGAAGGAGCGAACACTCAGAGGATTTGACAAGGATCAGATCTTCCCTACATCATACAGGAAATCACCATAGATCAACTCAAGACCAATAAATCTCCAGGTTGATTATTAGATTAAAAGCAGGAACACAGTTAGCTAAAGAGCTGAGGAGATGAAACATAAGCCCTCTTCCAGATCTTTTACCAGAACTAAAGGAGAGATGTGGTGTTATCAACCCAGAGTGAGTGGCTTTAACTCGGGTATATTATTTCCTGTTACTGTGGTTTAGAGAGAAAAATAAGGATTTTAATAATTTCAATCAAACAGGCATTTGTCTAAAGCCTTCAAAATCCCTGTAAAATCTTTTACTACAGAAGGCAGAGTTTCCATTCAGGATCTATGCCACAGATGAAAAAAACAAAAGGCATATAGTGTGTTATCAGGTCAGTTCACCCAATATCATTAATTACTCGCCCTCATGACATTCCACACCTCTAAGACTTTCGATGATTTCAGAACACAACTGAAGATCTTTTTGATGAAATTTGAGAGATTTCTGTCCCATTGAATGTCAACTCACTCAAAAAAATGATGTTTCAAAACATTCAGAAAAAGAAATTGATATGAATCGAGCAGTTCAATTCAAGTCTTCTGAAGAGACACGATCGATTGATATGATGAACAGACTGAATTCACATATAAACACTCATCATAGCACTCAAATTTGGTAAACAGAAGCTCAAGCATGATTGCTTGACAAGTGAGAACCAATGAATTTTGTTCTTGTGCATCAAACAAGTACGGTTGAGTTTCCATTTACCATGTTTAAGCGCTCTATGTATGTTCGCTGATCACCGTTTATATGTGAATAAAAGCTTAAATAAAATCCGTTCATCATATCAAGTGACTGTCTCTCTTCACAAAATGAATTAAATCACTCAATTCATGGATTTAAATTACCATCTCTTTATGAACGTTTTGAAGCATCAAAATTTTGGTGTGAAAGGAAGGAAAGTCTTACAGGTTTGGAACGACATGAGAGTGAATGTTCATTTTTGGGTGAACTGTCCCTTTAAGGACATATTGGAAATGATCGTTTTATTAAGGTACAGGTTGACACCAAACCCCTCCTTTAATAAAAAGAAGACACCCACAGTAAGCAAAATAAGAGCGGAACAAAAACTCGTGGGTGGTTTTACTCAACTGTAATTCTAGTAACCGTACATAACCCTAGAACTTTTCCGATCGAAGTAGGCACTCATATCAAACAGGTATTCACCACAAATCCACTTCCTGTCCAGAACAAAGGCAGCTCCTTGCGCCACAGTGCCACCGCAAGGCTGGTGAGGAGAGTGCAAGGCACCAGGTACAAGAGGGCAGGCTGACCCATCTGCATCAGAGCCAGAGCCACAAATGTGATGAGAAGACCGATGCCGTAGCCTAAACAAACAGAGATCACAATCACAGTCTTTAAAAGAGAAGCACCATGTGCTGTACATGCTTAAAAGATACTAAATAAAAGCATGAAAATAGAAATACTGCTATTCAATGTGCCAGTCAGTATATTACCACATGAAACATATCTGAATTAAAAAGGTCGTCAATGTCTTACCAACAGTGCAGGCCAGAAAGTATATTCGAGAAGTCTGCATGAGAATGTCAAATCTGTGACAATATGCTACAAGCAGACCTGAGGAAACAAAAGGAAAAAGATATTGTTGTTGTCATTATTAAAATGAAATGCAAGACGACTAAAAGGAAGAAAAAAAGAACAGACGGATGTTTGATTTCAATAACTTCTTAAAAACAAAGAAATCAGATACAAGCATTGTATATTTGAAGATCATAAGAAATCCTTAATGACATCTTTTAATCAGGCTTGATAACCAGAGTTTCTTTTAGTGATGCACAGAATTTCCAACAGGCAAAAATATTAATCCAAAATGGCAAAATAAATGTCAGGAGGGCGAAACCATTAAGCGCAGTAACATTTAAACAGGTAAACATGTCAGCAGTGTGGAAACACTGTACAGAGAACAAAAAGGATGCTAAAGTAGCATTATGTAAAATTAGTTTGTCTAAAAATATCAGCTTGTTGTGAAGAACCTTCCTACAACTAGTTTAATTCACCTAAAGAACACGACACAATAATCAGCATACCATGTTCAATGACCTACACTTTATGTTCGATTTTCAGCTAAATTAAAACTTTAAAGGTGCCCTAGAACGTCTTTTTAAAAGATGTAATATAAGTCTAAGGTGTCCCCTGAATGTGTCTGTGAAGTTTCAGCTCAAAATACCCCATAGATTTTTTTTTATTCATTTTTTTAACTGCCTATTTTGGGGCATCATTAACTATGCACTGATATATAGGTTGCGGCCTCTTTAATTCTCATGCTCCCCGCCCCGGAGATCGCGCTTGCCTTGAACAGCATAAACAAAGTTCAAACAGCTAATATAACCCTCAAAATGGATCTTTACAAAGTGTTCGTCATGCAGCATGTCCAATCGCGTAAGTATGGTATTTATTTGGATGTTTACATTTGATTCTGAATGAGTTTGATGGTCCTCTGTGGCTAACGGCTAATGCTACACTGTTGGAGAGATTTATAAAGAATGAAGTTGTGTTTATGAATTATACAGACTGCAAGTGTTTAAAAATGAAAATAGCGCCGGCTCTCTTGTCTCCGTGAATACAGTAAGAAACGATGGTAACTTTAACCACATTTAACAGTACATTAGCAACATGCTAACGAAACATTTAGAAAGACAATTTACAAATATCACTAAAAATATCATGTTATCATGGATCATGTCAGTTATTATTGCTCCATCTGCCATTTTTCACTATTGTTCTTGCTTGCTTACCTAGTCTGATGATTCAGCTGTGCACAGATCCAGACGTTAATACTGGCTGCCCTTGTCTAATGCCTTGAACATGAGCTGGCATATGCAAATATTGGGGTCATACATATTAATGATCCCGACTGTTACGTAACAGTCGGTGTTATGTTGAGATTCGCCTGTTCTTCAGAGGTCTTTTAAACAAATGAGATTTATATAAGAAGGAGGAAACAATGGAGTTTGAGACTCACTGTATGTCATTTCCATGTACTGAACTCTTGTTATTCAACTATGCCGAGGTAAATTCAATATTTAATCCTTTAATTTTGTTTTTTTTGCATCATCAATTTCTCTCCATGAACCCTGGACATCTGTTCATCACGCAGCTGATGCAACAATAATATTAATGTTACCTGGTACCAAGATATCCCCAAAGCCCAGGAGAGAGAAGGGCCGGTCACACAGGACCAGAGGAGACGAATTTAACCTGGGCACCTTCAGCACCATGGGAAGCTAATGAAGACAAAAATGCCAAAATTGACACCACAAAATATTACAAAAATGCATTTAAATTTATCCAAATTTTCAAAAAACGCCTTTCTACCTTTTCATGAGTAGAGGAATCAGAGGGACCAGCCGCCACCTCAACCATGATGCTTTCCCCACTCTGCATGGAACAATATATAAATAAATCTTTAAAGGGATAGTTCACCCAAAAATGAAAATTATCTCATGATTTACTCACCCTCAAGCCATCCTAGGTGCGTCTTATATTAAAAAATATCCTGGCTCTTCCAAGCTTTATAATGGGAGTGATATCTTCTATTTTTTTAAGCCCAAAAAAGCACATCATAAAAGTAATCCATATGACTCCAGGGGGTTAATAAAGGCCTTCTGAAGCAAAGCGATGCGTTTTGGTAAGAAAAATATCCATATTTATAACTTTATATTGTTTTAGTATAACTCTGATTGTGTTTAACTGAAAGAAGAAGATCTTATACAGCTAGGGTGGCTTGAGGGAGAGTAAATCATGGGATAATTTTCATTTTGGGGTGAACTATCCCTTTAAGAATATAAAATTCTATTTTGCATCAGTTTTAAGTGTTAAAAACAAAAGAAGAGCTTTGTACCTCAGTTAAGAGTGGTGTTATGAAAACAAAAAACACGTCATACACGAACAGCACGACCAGCAGCAGAGTGCAGGCCTACAATGAGAAGAAAAATAAGCAGGAAATGGATCATCTCCACACGCTAAGGTAATCGCCAGCATCCACCAGCATTTTAAATAAACTCACCTTGAAAGTAGGAAGCCTGATTGTTTTCAGCATGTAGAGACAGAAAGCGATGCCTAGCGCATCCTGAAGTATCCAAGCCCACCTAGGGAACATGATTTTTTCATCAGATACCATAAGAGTGCTGAAAGTGTCAGGAGTCTTAAAGTAGTTTTCGCTATTCTTACTGGTCTTCGTTGCGGAAAACTCCCCAAGTGACGCTGACTCCTATACAGAAGGCTGACAGGATCAGCATGCGCACCTGCGGCCGCTTGTGGCAGTATGGCAAGTTATTCTCAGGTATCCTGTCGACACACAAAGCATCTCCTTCAATACAAAACCAAAAGGAAAGAACCTCATCTTGTCTTTCTCGTGCACATCTCTGACCTGCATTTTCCAAATGGTATTCTTCGGACAAAAGGCCAAAGACAGCTATACAGACCGACGGCAGATGCCAGACAGAACGTCGCTATAGTCATATACACTGTGAGAGGAATAAATCAAATCATCAAGTTCAACCGAAGTACAGACAGATTGTTGAAAGACGGTAATACTTTGATTATTTACTTACCCAGCTGATCATAGAAGTAATACAAGAGCACCAGCATAGAGCAGCACATGACCACAAACACACAAATCATGATAGGGGTGACATCAACGATCTCCTCGTCCTGCTTCTCAGCACCGTCGTCCCTTTTGTGCTTCATGTAACGTCTGCCGGCACACAGATGTGGGTTTAGTTGAATAAATTCTGCAGGCTGTTAGCATAATTACTTATTTATGTCCTCACAATGTTACAAGGCCACAATTCTTACTTTTTAATGTCCCTGCTGCCAGCCCAATATCCTCCGACAGCCACTGTGCCCACTGCCATCAGAAAGATTAGCACCATGTTGTAGTCCACCACCGGTTCATTGGGCGCATACATGGCCACCTGCCGTTTCTCCCCAAACGTCTAGAGACAAAGACGAGAGAAAGAAATTCATTTAAAGGATTAGTTCACTTCAGAATTAAAATGTCCTGATAATTTACTCACCCTCATGTCATCCAAGATGTTCATGTCTTTCTTTCTTCAGTCGAAAAGAAAGGTTTTTAAGGAAAACTTTCTAGGATTTTTTTCCTTATAGTGGACTTCAACAGTTACCATGGGTTGAAGGTCAAAAAGAGCTCTACATGATCCCAGATGAGGAATAAGAGTCTTATTTAGCAAAACGATCTGTCATTTTCTGAAAAAAATAAAAATGTATATACTTTTTAACCACAAATGCTCATTCTGCACTAGCTCTGCGAAGCGCCACGAATTACGTAATCACGTTGGAAAAGGTCACACATGACCTTTCCAACGTGATTACGTAATGCATGGCACATCACAGAGCAGTGCAAGACAAGCATTTGTGGTTAAAAAGTACATAATTTTTTTATTTTTTTAGAAAATGACCGATCGTTTCTCTAGATAAGACCCTTATTCCTCATCTGGGATCATGTAGAGCTCTTTGAAGCTGACCTGAAACTGTAATTTTGACCTTCAACCCACTGGTAACCACTGAAGTCCACTATATGGAGAAAAATCCTGGAATGTTTTCCTCAAAAACCTTAATTTCTTTTCGACTGAAGAAAGAAAGACATGGGGGTGAGTAAATTATTAGGAAATTTCAATTCTGAAGTGCACTAATCCTTTAAAACAGTTATTGCCTTTGTTCAATGTGATTTTAAATGGGCGATTTTAGTCCAAAGACAAACTTCACTTATGAAACATTACCTTACTGATGTCCAGCATGTCTTTATAGCTTAGCAAGGCCACCGGGATGCCTATCTCCTCATACTGGGACTTGTTGCCTGAGGGAGGAGTCTGTAAAGCATGTCAGACAAGCTTATTTGTGACACATGAAAATGTTTTAATGGTGCTATTAATGGTGTTATAAAAAGTCTTACCAGTCTATCTTTGCTGACGATCAGTAGTCCCTTGGCACCATTCATCTGGGCCAATCGGACCTTTTCATAGAAAGTGCAATTTCCTCTCATCACCATTGGGATGCTGTTTGGGAAGCCGCCCTCAGGTACATCAGAGGGGGAGCACAGTACAGAGGTGGTGAGATCGTAAGTCTGCAGCCGTGCCTGGAAAACAATAAAGGGTGAATGAGTGCCAGCATTGTGATGATAAACTGTACACTGCAGTTTCAATCTGAATTTATTTGTTTGTGTGTGAAATGTAAATTTCTACTAACTGCTTTACTGAGGTCCTGAGGTAATCGAGCCCACTGAGAGTTGAAGAATATGCAGTAATCTTTGCCTTTAGTGTTCCCCCACTCGCTGAAATGTGCCATGCCATATTCACCTAAAACCTGGGAATCAGAACGCATACAGCTCAGCTTATTGGTTAACAGGTTTGTGTATTTCCTCCTTGCTGTGGAAAGTAATGTGTATAAGTCTGAGGGTGACATGAGCTTAAATAAAGCTTTTTAAAACGTATAATAATAACACAGATGGTACAATGAAAGGCCATATGATGAGTTACAGATCAGTATTATTAGCCTTTCCAGCAAATGGACAATAATTACCTAAAGACAGAGCTCACTGTGACCCACAGCAACACAATACACCATCAGGTAAACACATGATGACACTAAAATAATTAACATTAAATGGAACAAACATAATACTCCAATGTGCATCAGTAGTAAGAAAAAAACAAAACACACATATATATATATAATACGTTACCGGTCAAAAGTTTTGGGACGGTAAGATTTTGTAAGGTTTTCAATGCAAAAAATGCTGTTCTTTCTTCGAATTTTTGTCTTGTTTCTTGTTTTAAGAAGCATTTTCTTGACAAGTAAAAATTATTTTCTTGTTTTTAGGAAAAATAAGTGAAAATTAAGTGAGTTTTTCCTTAAAACAAGCAAAATAATCTTAATCCAAACTGAAAACAAGATTATATATCTTATTTTTGGTTTGAAAATAATTTTTACTTGTCAAGAAAATGCAAGCATTTTTTGCAGTGTTTAAAAGAAATCTCTTCTGCTCACCAAGGCTTAATTTATTTGATCCAAAATACATTTATTTGACCCAAAAGCTTTATATTTCAGATAAATGCTGTTCTTTTGAACTTTCTATTCATCAAATAATCCTGAAAAAAATGAACAGAACTGTTTTCAACATTGATAATAATAATAATAAATGTTTCTTGAGCATATTCTTAAGATTCATGTGACACTGAAGACTGGAGTAATGATGCTAAAAAAATTCAGATTTGATCACAGGAATAAATTGCATTTTAAAACATATTCAAATAGAAAACAGTAATTTTAAATTGTAAAAATATTTCACAATATTACTGTATTTTGGATCAAATAAATGAAGCCTTGGTGAGCAGAAGAAACTTCTTTTAAAAACATTAAAAATCTTATCTTAAAACTTTTTGATCAGCTGTGTGTGTGTGTGTGTGTGTGTGTGTGTGTGTGTGTGTGTGTGTGTGTGTGTGTGTGTATATATAAATGGACTGATAATAACACGTGGTACGATGAAAGGCCATATGATGAGTTATAGATCATCATAATTGGCCTTTCCAGCGACTGGACAATAATTACATAAAGACAGAGCTCATTGTGACCTACACAAACACAAACACTAACTAAATAACATTAAATGGAACAAACATAATACTCAAATGTGCATAACTAGTAAGGAAAAAAGAATACACTACATTTTAAAAAATAAAACAAATATATATATATATATATATATATATATATATATATATATATATTCAAGCAATTTATACTTTTTACATCTAAATATGATATAATTCTGGTAAGGTGTATGGTAAGGTAACTTACGGTTTACCAACTAAAGATGTAGCATGTTTACATTCGTCTTCTGGTAAAAATAACTGACATTTCCAGTGTACAGTCTCATTGCTTGCAAAATAAATAATCACGTTAAAATAAAGCTTTGCCATTAACGATGATCCAGCAAAAATGACAGTTTGTCGCTCGTTTGATTAGTGTTTTATGTTTGTTTCGCAATAACAGTCAGTGTCATGTCAACAGAAGCGCGAGAGGACTCGGCCGCGCGGGCCCAAAACATGCACGAGCACATCCCTACTGAAGTCCGCCGAGAGCTAATCGTACATAGCATGTAGCCAGTAATCATAAATCAAAAAATAAATCAAACTAACTGCGTACAAGCCTGTTGAGAAACCGGCCAAAAAGCAAAGCGGTTCTTTAGTGTCTTCTTGCGTCTTACCTGTTTGAACAAAAGAGCTGCCCAAAGGAGACTTGACAAAAATCTCATGATGCCTGATAGTTGTCGTCTCCCCCATCCGCACTGCTCTCAGACACAACCATCAGCTGTTTAAACATATCCCGCCCACATTTTGCAGTACGTTTCCGATTGGCTAATTTCGTGTGCTTGCGAACGTCCACTCTTGGCCTATTGGCTTTCACTCTAATCAATCAGATTTTGGCCACGCCTTCACTTCATAACGTCCAAATTTGCCATTCCTTGATATTATTTTCTGCAGTTAATGTTAATGTAGAAAGGCATACTGACTTAAAGGGTTAGTTCACCCAAAAATGAAAATTCTGTCATTAATTACTCACCCTCATGTCTTTCCACACCCGTAAGACCTTTGTTAATCTTCAGAACACAAATTAAGATATTTTTGATGAAATCCGATGGATCAGTGAGGCCTGTATTGACAGCAAGATAATTAACACTTTCAGATGCAAAGAAAGCTACTAAAGATGTTTTTAAAACAGTTTATGTGACTACTTTTCCTGAGAATTTACTCACCCCCATGTCATCCAAGATGTTCATGTCTTTCTTTCTTTCTTTAGTCAAAAAGAAATTAAGGTTTTTGATGAAATCATTCCAGGATTATTCTCCTTATAGTGGACTTCAATGGCCTCCAAACGGTTGAAGGTCAAAATTACAGTTTCAGTGCAGCTTCAAAGGGCTTTAAATGATACCAGATGAGGAATAAGAGTCTTATCTAGCGAAACGATCGGTCATTTTCTAAAAAAAATACAACTGTATATGCTTTATAAACACAAATGATCGCCTTGCACGTTGCGTGAAGCTGCCTCCTTGTCATTTCTGACTTATAACAAAAAACAGAACTAAAAGCTGCTATGTGACAGGGTGTACAGCAACCAAGCTAAAAAAAATACAGAACTAAGTTTTTATGAGCGTTTAAGGACACAAAAGTGGATACGGGCGATTGAGACAGAGAGCAACGTGTCATATTTCTCTGAGAACTATACACCCACTGGAGGGGAATTTCAAAACACTGCTTCAGGAAGCTTCGGAGCATTATGAATCAGCGTGTCAAATCATGATTCGGATCAGGTGTCAAACCACCAAACTGCTGAAATCATGTGACTTTGGCGCTCACCCTGGAACTGATTCATTATGCTCCGAAGCTTGAGCGGTTTTGAAATCGGCCATCAATTAAGTCATTATGAATTCTTGTCTTTATAATGTTAATATTGAACTGATTTAAATATGTTTTATTCAGGAAGCTTCGGAGCATTATGAATCAGTCGTGTCAAATCAGGATTCGGATCAGGTGTCAAACCACCAAACTGCTGAAATCATGTCAGAACGCAGCAGACTTTCAACGAGCCCAAAAGAGCCACGACTCTTCATCTCTCTTCACTGGCTACCACTTGCTGCTCGCATCAAATTCAAGGCGTTGACGCTTGCTTACAGATCCACCACAGGCTCAGCACCCTCCTACTTCCACTCACTCTTACGAGTCTACACTCCTACCAGAAACCTGCGCTCATTAAAGGAGCGAAGGCTTGTGGTACCATCACAGAGAGGCACAAAATCACTTTCCAGAACATTCTCATTCACTGTCCCTTGCTGGTGGAATGATCTTCCTGCCTTCATCCAGAATGCGGAATCCCTGGCAATATTCAAAAGACAGCTGAAAACCCATCTCTTTCGTGAGCACTTAACCTCATCTTAAAAAAAAAAAAAAAAAAAAAAAACCTTCTTATTCCTATCCTTTCACTTCCTCTAATACCTCTCTATTGTAGTTTAGGATAATCTGAGCACTGCCTATAACTTGTATTATGAGCACTTCTTGTCTATTTGCCTCGTCATGACGACTCGCTTGTTGTATTCCTCACTTGTAAGTCGCTTTGGATAAAAGCGTCTGCAAAATGAATAAATGTAAATGTAAATGTAAATGCATCTGGTCCACATGTAATCCACATTTACCAGATGTGGGCCGGATCTGGGCCACACTATGGAGCCATCGGATTTCAACAAAAATATCTCAATTTGCGTTCCAAAGATTAACGAAGGTCTTTCGGGTGTGGAACGGCATGAGGGTGAATAATAAATGACAGAATTTTCATTTTTGGGTGAACTAACCCTTTAAGTTAACTTTTTCTTGTATATAGACCTTATGTAGCCCCGTTGTCTTTTGACTTCCGGTTTGTATTTCCACAGCGATATTACATTTATGAATGAACTGCTCGTTTTAAAATCTTCCCGACCTACTGACATTTGTTAAGACATCTGCTTTAAACATAACAATGCTCATGATAACTTTCATTAACTCTACAACAAGTAAATCCACTTAACCAACTAATTATTCTTTGACAACGATGCCATAGAAATGTACAGAGCTACCGCAAAACGGAAGTTCAAAGACAATTTTATAAAGATGGCGGCGCGCTTGTTTCTCTGGTAAATAAGGTCTATAGACAAAGACTATAGAATAACACAAGATGCGTTACTCGTATTGTTTTCAATGGGAGAAAGTGCAACGGCAACATGGCGGAATAAGTCTCGCCTTCTAAATATAAGTGCCAATCGCCGATTGGTAAAGTCATCGCGTCACTGCAGCGGCCGTTAGAAGCTCCGGTTCCTATAGAAACAGTCAGACGCGCGCCTCCGAAATGAGGCACAAGAGACGCGCTTTTATGACTGCGCATGCGCATTAGCTTAAACCAGCCTAAAAAATACAATTTTTTGTCATGATTCGAGCGTTTAGAAAAAAAAAAAATATGAGACGGTTGTTGTCAGATTTCATTGGTGATTACAAATATCAAATTTAATCGAAAGCTTGGCAAGAGAATTTTATTGATTCAAAGAGATAGGTGCTGCACTTGAATGCCCGATTCAAGGCGTTTCAAAGATGGTCGCCGAGTGAAATGACTTATATTAAAGGGACTTTGATAAAGATTAGATTCACAATATTAATATTTATATTCAAGATAAGATTAATATAAGATTCTCTAGGCAATTCATTCTTTCACACCTTTATGTGTGTTATGAGTCTGTTGTGGTAACGCTGGCAAAAGAACAGACCAAAACAAGCCCAAACAAGTAGGGTTTTTACTTAGATCGGCGCGCTAACACCTGGCAGACTCTTAATAACAGGTACACGCGAACTGACATCATCCTGCGGTGGAGTCGCGATGATGTCACTGAACAAGCCACGCCTCTCCAGAGCGCAGCAACCGGAAAATACCCATTGGCTGAGGAATGCGGCGACGTTAAGGTATGTAACAAAACTCTCAGCGTTTACTTATTTCATAACACTGTTCTAGGTAGTGTTATTAATATTATAGAGAAATTTGTTTATGCCGTAACGTGTTTTGTGTGTCGACATTCGTAGCTCGCCGGTCGTTTCTTCTTTTACGAGTTAGCCAGATGGCTACTGGAATTAGTCAGTGATGTATTAGATGTTTTGTGGATTATTGTAATGTACTTATTTCGTATTTGTTTTTACGAACTCGTTAGCCACATTTCAACTTATTTTTGGCTGAGAAACTATAACCTACTGAACGAATGTTAGAAAGAGAACGGTTGTTGTTGTGTTTATCTTTACCTATTTAGGCTTGAAACATGTCTTATAGCATAGATGAGATGTAATTTTAGCAGTGTGAGTTTGTACAGTGTTGAGATATTCGCTGTTAAAGGTCCATGATAAAGAAAGAAAGGAAAAAAACCTGACGTCCCTAGTTTTTGTCTGAAGGTAATGACGTATGCAGGAATAAAATGTCCACACTGGACTTTCTCATTCCCTTGTCAGTTTAAAATCCAACTTCCTGTGAGGTCAAGAGTAAATACCACAGCATGTGCACTCTTCAGAAGAGTTACAAACCATTTATAGTCAATAAAGTGGTCTGATGAAGTAAAAAACATGAAGCTAAACTAGTCCTAACAAGCACTATTTCTGGTCATTTTCTAACAGATTGAATAATTTGAAGTCAGCAAATCATGGCTGGCTTCAGGCAGGAGGATGTGGAGCTCTTCTATGAAATGGGAGAGGAGTTAGGAAGGTAAGAGATGTGATTTCACTCCTTAAAACTCTTGTAACCTGACTTAAAGCGTTAGTTCACCCAAAAACGAAAATTCTGTCATTTATTACTCACGCTTATGTCGTTCCACACCCGTAAGACCGCCGTTAATCTTCAGAATGCAAATTGAGATATTTTTGTTGAAATCTGATGGTCCTGCATAGCCAGCAATGACATTTCCTCTCTCAAGATCCATTAATGTACTAAAAACATATTTAAATCAGTTCATGTGAGTACAGTGGTTCAATATTAATATTATAAAGCGACGAGAATATTTTTGGTGCGCCAAAAAAACCCCAAAATAACGACTTATATAGTGATGGCTGATTTCAAAACACTGCTTCATTGAGTGAATCAGTGTGTCGAATCAGCAGTTCGGAGCGCCAAAGTCACGTGATTTCAGCAGTTTGGCGGTTTGACGCACGATCTGAATCATGATTCGATACACTGATTCATTTGTGCTCCAAAGCTTCCTGAATCAGTGTTTTGAAATCGGCCATCACTAAATAATTCGTTATTTAGTTTTTGTTTTTGGCACACCAAAAATATTCTCGTGGCTTTATAATATTAATATTGAACCACTGTACTCACATGAACTGATTTAAATATGTTTTTAGTACATTAATGGATCTTGAGAGAGGAAATGTCATTGCTGTCTATGGAGGCCTCACTGAGCCATCGGATTTTATCAAAAATATCTTAATTTGTGTTCTGAAGAAGGTTTTACGGGTGTGAAACGGCATGAGGGTGAATAATAAATGACAATATTTTCATTTTTGGGTGAACTAACCCTTTAAAATGATCTCACACATAGCGAATAAAGAAAAGATTGAGCCTAAGATCTTAACGTTTGATTCAGCACTATGATTATGAATGCTTTTTAATGAGATATAAGTTAAATGAGTACATCACAATGTTTGGCCTAGAGTTGCCAAGGCGATGTAGTGTTTGTGCTTATCAGTGCAGAATAAAAACAAACATTATGAGAGTCCTGCAATTTAAAAATCCCCAGAACAGTGACTTAATCATCTGCGAACACTGAATCCAGTCTTGCCTTTCTTCCTATATATGGTTGTGGAGGTTTGTGGTCTGTGCTGCTGCAGCATGACATCACTGCTTTACAATGCATATACTCGCTCTCTGAGCCTGAGCACAGCTGTAGTGCAAATGAGAGTACAGATGGGCCGGAGAAGAGGCGTCAGAGGAGTACTTTAACCACACAACATTTTATCCGACTTTTATAGTTCTCATTGGTTGTATTATGCAGCATTTGTACCGTTTATCTAAATGAGGTACTCTCTTACTCCTTGAATAATTTACTAGAGTTTGGTTTTGTGGAATGTGTAGTGTAGTGATTTTTTTGCACACATTCCACATCCAAATGCACGTCATCTGGGTTATGTAATCAGATTCCCTAAATTAAAGGGGACGCAGAATGTGTCTGTGAAGTTTCAGCTCAAAATACCATCACAGATCATTTATTATAGCTTGTCAAATTTGCCCCTATTTGGGTGAGAGCAAAAACACACCATTTTTGTGTGTGTCCCTTTAAATGCAAATGAGCAGCTTGCGGCCACTTTCCAGAAGAGGGCGGAGCTTTAACAGCTCGCGCTTCGGTTGCTCAACAACAACAAAGCAGGAGAATCTCACTGAGCCAAAATGAGGATTGTCAGTAACGGTGTTCAGCCTTACATTGTTCAAACCGGAGTCGACACTGATGGAGAGACTCAGGAAGAAGTTACAACTTTTAGAATGAAACTGGACGTTTCTGAACGGTTAGTGGATAAATTTATGTAGTTGCTGTGGAGTTGATCAACTCATCCACTAGCATGTGCCGTCATGTTCATCTTTTGTGCAAATCCAGCATTGAATTGACCCTCGTTTGTGAAGCAGTCCGGTGTAAAATGACGGCATGACAACAACACTCTACTACAACAACTCTTCCTCTTCTCTAAAGCAGCCCAACATGGCTCTGCCCCCTTTGTTGTGCGTTCTCAGGGGCGGGGTTTATGCAAATTTTAGGGTTAGTGATGTCACAACCCGGGAAGAAGCTCATTGTAGTCCCTACCAGCCGTTTGTTGTAGTCCTTAAAAGGCGATTTCTGTAAATATCTCCCTTTGCATTGAACTTTGAGTGTTGTAATTTTGCAGATGTTGTTTGTGCTCAAACAGCAACATTACACACTAACCAAAATTTAAAAAGTGAAATCATAATCAATTTTTATTTTATTTTAATTAGATTACATTTACATAGATACATTTCAAAATATTCATATTCAAACTACAGTTACTTTTTTTATTGATTACATGATTACTTGTTATTCTATTCTCCCTATTACTTCTTTTTTATCTTTTAAATTTTTCTTTCTATAAACGATTACAAAAATGTTCCTTTCTATAAACGGCTACTGCTTGTATATGTTCAGAAGGTATTGCAAAGTGTGTAGAATTGCACACACAGACCAGCCACTAGTCATGTGACTATCACTGAAAACTGAGACCCATACAGTATTTGATGACTGGATTTACAGAAATCATTTAACTCTCAAACCACAGTCTGGGAAACCCTGACGTAATGTAATATTTAATGCACTTCATGTTGTTGATAACAAAGAATGGAATATATGTTATTTCTCTGTGTATTTTTATTTCAATATGGTACAAGATTATTCTACTCAAATCAATATGATAAACAAGTTAGGTCAAAAGTAATCTAAAAGTAATCCAAAAGTACTCAGATTATATTACTTTAAATATGTCATGCAATGGATTATATGTCATGTAATTTGTAATCGATAATTGATGATCCTTATTTTCTGTCAAATTTAAATGAGAAAAACATCATGATCACTGTTTCGATTTCTTTTTTTCCTCTGTGTATCGTTTTAACACGTTTCCCAGTGGACAGTTTGCCATTGTGCGTAAATGTAAAGAAAAGAGCTCCGGATCAGAATATGCGGCCAAATTTATCAAGAAGAGACGGCTGTCATCCAGTCGACGGGGCGTGAGCCAGAGAGGAGATCGAGCGAGAGGTGAACATCCTTCGAGAGATTCAGCACAGCAACATTATCACCCTCCACGACATCTTTGAGAACAAGACCGACGTGATCCTGATCCTGGAGCTGGTGTCTGGAGGGGAGCTGTTCGACTTCCTGGCTGAGAAGGAGTCGCTGACCGAGGAGGAGGCCACGCAGTTCCTCAAGCAGATCCTGGATGGAGTGCACTACCTCCACTCTAAACGCATAGCACACTTTGACTTGAAGGTGAGCTCTAGTGTGTTTTGATTAATGTAGATGTCCAATCACTCAAAATGTTCTTTTATTTTTAAGTAATGGTGAAATGTGTCTCATTGACATGGAAACATGCACTATAAAAGTCTTGAATGTACTTTGTTTTTCAGCCAGAAAACATAATGCTGCTGGATAAAAATGTGCCGAACCCCAGAATCAAATTGATAGATTTTGGAATTGCGCATCAGATTAAGGATGGAAACGAATTTAAAAACATCTTTGGAACTCCTGAGTTTGTTGGTGGGAACCTGAGTTTATTATAACGTTGTGTTATATCTTTATTCATTATAAGTGTATTAGGAAGTCCTAGATTAATTTGCCATATTTTTTTGTCATTTGTAGCACCGGAAATTGTGAATTATGAGCCCCTTGGCCTGGAGGCAGACATGTGGTAAGTCATAACTGTCAATAGCCATGTTATCGAATAAATAAAAAAAAAACGCTGAATGGAAACACCAAGATGCACGTAAATTCTAAACGTGCATAAAAACCCCTAAAAGTCAGGTTATTTTTTTTAACCTTATTAGAAGGAACCTGTCTAAAGTACACATTTACCAAATAAATCCCTTGATGCGCAACAAAAAATCTAACGGGATGTGATTGATTGGATAACTGGACTAACAAGCAGATCAGTTTCATTGCACAGCATCTCAAATGTTGTGTTAGTTATTCTGAAAAATCTAAATGATTTGGTATAATGACCTCCCAGAAGTGTCTTACAAACACCAGGCATCCGAACGCAAGATAACATGACCGCGTTTATTGCGTTTTGTTTGCACGCTCTGAGGTGCAATGTAGAAAAAGAGACACTGACTTCCCTGACTGCAGCAACTTCTGTTTTTATTACAGATATTTTGCAGCAATGTTCGAGGAAGTGACTAGTTTGTTCTCTTGAACACATGGGATGGAAACTGTGCTTTATTTGCAAATGTTTTATGCGATATTCCAAATTTGATACATTCACAACTTTGGTTGGAAACGTAGCTAATGGTGGTTATAAAATATTGTAGGGTTGTGAATGCATAATATTCACATGCTAATTTTTGCTCGTTTGGTTTTCTTGTGATTTTCTTTCCTGCAGGAGCATTGGAGTTATCACATATATACTGTAAGTAATTATCATGTAATTGGCTTGTTTGGCTGCATTGATGATGCTTTTTCCACACCCAGATGATGCCGCTGTACTATTAATGCATTATTAATGCTCTTTAGCTTGAGTGGCGCTTCTCCGTTTCTTGGCGAGACCAAACAAGAAACACTTACCAACATTTCAGCTGTCAACTATGACTTTGATGAGGAGTACTTCAGCAACACAAGTGAGCTCGCCAAGGACTTCATTCGCCGACTGCTGGTCAAGGATCCTAAGTTAGTATAATGCTGTGTTATTACTAAAACTGTTCAAATAAAATGTGAATATTAGATGAAAAACTAAAGGGTTAGTTCACCAAAAAATTAAAATTCTGTCATTAATTACTCACCCTCATGTCGTTCTACACCCTGTAAGACCTTCGTTCATCTTCAGAACACAAATTAAGATATTTTTGATGAAATTCGATGGCTCAGTGGGGCCTATATTGACAGCAAGATAATTAACACTTTCAGATGCCCAGAAAGATACTAAAGACATATTTAAAACATTTCATGTGACTACAGTGGTTCAACCTTAATGTTATGAAGCGCCGAGAATACTTTTTGTGCACCAAAAAAACAAAATAACGACTTTTCAACAATATCTAGTGATGGGCGATTTCAAAACACTGCTTTGAAGCTTTACGAATCTTTTGTTTCGAATCAGTGATTCGGATCGCGTATCAAACTGCTGAAATCACGTGACTTTGGCGGTCCGAATAACTGATTCGAAACAAAAGATTCGTAAAGCTTCAAAGCTTTTTTTTTTTTTTTTACAAAAAGTATTCTCGTCGCTTTATAATATTAAGGTTGAACCACTGTAGTCAGTTTTAAGTACCTTCCTGGATCTTGAGAAGTTCAGTGACATTGCTGTCAATGCAGGCCTCACTGAACCATCGGATTTTATCAAAAATATCTTAATTTGTGTTCCAAAGATGAATGAAGGTCTTACGGGTGTGGAACAACATGAGGGTGAGTATTAAATTACATAATTTTCATTTTTGGGTGAACTAACCCTTTAAAATAATTAATAGTAGGGATGGGAAAATAAATCGATGCATCGCGACTCGAGAAATGATTCTGGATCGATTCTGAGATTTTCCATATGTATCGCAATTCTCTCTCGAATCGATTCTGAGCTTAGTTTTCAACAGCAGGTGGCACTGCGTGCTTTAGAAACAGTTGTACTCTGCTCTCTTCCAGTTCCTTAACACACCACTTGAATCTTTATAAAATAATCATTCATAAAGTTTGAAAAGGTTAAAGCAAATTACAAGGGTGTTTGCAGTGGGCTGTTTACATTAATCTCATATCATAAAAGCATTTTGAGGTGCAAATACATTCTCAGACTCAATGCACGAGTGCTTTTCTTCATGAGCATTTGAGCATGCGGTTAAAAAATAGCCTAGAGCGCCATCTGCTGTTAAAAACTAAGCTCAGAATCGTTTCGAGAGAAAATCGCGATGCATTCGGAAAATCTCAGAATTGATCCATGAATCGAGATTTGATTTTTTTTTTTTGTTGCAGCCCTAATTAAAAGTTGATGTAGTAAAATCACTAAAACTAAACAAATAAAGATAAATGGAAAAATTATGCATGCATGCATTTTAGTCTAGGACTAGCTTAAGCCTTGTCTGTGAAACCGAGGGGAAAAAAATACTAAAATAACACTGGTGTATAAGTCTCAATTGATTAAAATGTTCCTGTTTATTAAAATATAATTCAATATTTGCTTTTAACATTCAGGAAGAGAATGACAATCGAGGACAGTCTCCAGCACCCCTGGATCAAGGTTCGAATGTTTCCCTTTCCCTCACTTTTGAGTTCTGTCACCATCTGTTCTGTGCTTGACCAGTTCTCATCCCATCATCCCCTACAGGTGATTAAGAGGCGTAACGTTCGACCTGAAGAGAGCGAGCGCAAGCCGGAGCGCAGGCGTCTGAAGACCACCCGTCTGAAGGAGTACACCATCAAATCCCACTCCAGCATGCCTCCTAACAACACATACATCAATTTCGAGCGCTTCTCGCAGGTCATGGAGGAGATAACCGCGGCCGAGGATGGCCTGCGAGAGCTGGAGAAGAACCAGCGCTCCTGCGGGGAGGACGTGGCCGCTCTGCTCTCCATCTATGAGGAGAAGGAAGGCTGGTACAAGGAGGAGAACGAAAGCATCGCTGCAGATCTCGGTCACATCAAACAGGAGCTGCAGAAAGCACAAGCCCTGCGTAGACAGAACCAGGAGGAGGCCCGAGCCGCCATGCTGTCGGCCAACGCCCTCAAACGCAAGTTCGGTCGGTTGGAGAACCGCTATGAAGTGCTCGCTGAGCAGATGGTCTCTGAGGTGCGCTGGGTGGAAGAGCTGGTGCGCTCCATTTCGGCTGAAAACGACACTCGCAGCAACAGTATGGCTTGAGCTGCTCTGTTTGCTTTTAAAACGCAACAACTCCTTAATATCTTTGCTTGGTATGTGCAGGGCAGATATAGAGCATTAAACTTTGCAATAAGCTTCACGTAAGCCTGTAGTGTTCATGTTACTCTTAGAACAAATGCAGCGCAAAATTGTGTGGGTGTGCATGCTTTAAGAATGAAGTTTCCCTGTGCATTGCAGTATTCTTATGTGATGCCAGTCTAAAGCGTTTTCACTCGCCACCTCACAAATATACATGCTGGATCAGTAGAGAAAAGTTTATTTACGACTTGAGTATCAATTACAGCACATTAATGTACATTGTGAGTAATGCACTACACAGTCCTCTATGAGGAATTGAAGAATCTCAAGGCGCCAGTTGCTTTTGTTGTGCTGCATGTCCGCTTTTTCTATGCAAATCAAATTCTAATTTTATGATTTTATGATGACAAATGAAATTACTTCTAAACATATAAAAGTCCTAAATGCTGTCTTGAATGATCTGTACATATATTTACTCAGTAAGCTGCTGCTTTATCTATAAATATGATTTAATGGGATAGTTCGCTCACAAAAATCGCCCTCATGCTCCAAACCTGTATGACTTTCTTCTGTGGAACACAGAAAAGTGTTTATTTTTTTGTCTCTACAATGAAAGTCTAAATTGTTTTTGGACCCCATTGACTTTCATAGTATGTACTGTACAAAAACAGCTGAAAATATTTATTTTTTTATTTTGTTTTTTTGCATGTTCCACAAACGAAAGAACGTCGTACAGGTTTGGAACAACATAAGGGTGAGTAAATGATGACAGTATTTTTATTTTTTTGGGTGGACTATCCCTTTAACGCTTTTCTTTTGCTCAAAACACACACTTCAGACATTCCATTTTTTTTGTATGACATTCCATATGCAAATGAGCATCATTATCTCCTACAGGGAATGGTTGTGGTCATTTGTAGTAATAGCAATATTCATGTCTGTTTGCTTACAGTACTGTATCCATTGTTATGTTTTATTTACAACAAATTTTATATATATATATATACTTCAGAAAAGTCCATTCAAATAAAAGAATTAAAGAAGAATCCAGATGCAGTGTCTTTATTAGGTGTGTGTGTGGGCTGAGGAGCGCACTGGGAGGTCAAGTGTGGTGTTTTATAAATCTGAGCATTTGTCACATACTCTTTATCTTAATTTTCAACATGTCTAGAGATGTTGAAAGTCCCAGAGTTTAACTAAACAGGATTTTTCCATGTCCATTGTAACATAATCGTGTTTTGTTACTCAGATAAACATTTGGATTTTTGGGGTCTTGTAGATGCCACTGTTTACTTTGAAATTTCAAACCACAGGGCATCTATGAATATTCTGAGAACTGTTGGCTTCCCATGAGATGTTTTGTCGTAAATCAACAGCGCATGACTGTCTTTGGCTCTGGCATCAACATGCGCTTTAGTTTTTTGGTATTTTTAAATTAATTTATGCTGTCACCAAGTTTAAGTTTAAAGGGGATAATTCAACCTAAAATGAAAAATGACATGAATGTGTCTCGAAACAAAAGAAGACATTTAAAGAATGTTTCAACTGTTTTTGAAGTTTGAAACGACATGACAGTGAGTGAGGAAATGCTGACAGATTGTTCATTTTTGGGTGAACTCTCATCTTTAGTGCATTTTGGTCAGTATCCTACCATATTCATCCCATTGTACTGAGTAACAGTGTTAGGGGTAACCCATTACAAGTAACTTGAGTTATGTAATCAGATTACTTTTCAAGTAACTAGTAAAGTTACGCATTACTTTTTCAATTTACAACAAAATATAAATAAGTTTTTCAAATAAGTAACGCAAGTTACTAGGGCTGGATGATTAATCGAAAAGTAAATTCAGAACCTCTAACCGACATAATGTCGGTTATTTCGTTTTTTTAATCCTGTTAATACTTTCCCCTTAAAACATAGTACTGTGTGTGTAGTCACGTGACTCTGCCACGTCCTGTCAGTGGCATGGAAGCAACACGGAGGTGAACTCAAACGGTGAGTCAACACAGACAGCGTGCGAGCCCCGAAGTGAGATCACTTTCACTTGCTTCTTCACAAAAGTTTGTCAGTTGCATGTGTTTTAAGTCTTGCCAGTTTGGACATTCAAGCGATTTTAGATCATCGGATGTGTCGTTTTATCGAGCTACAGTACTGATGCATTGTGGCACGTGAACAGTAGCTGCACATCAGTGAAGATTGCGTGCACAGACAGGAGCACAGAAAGTCGTTGTCAACTCAGTCCTGTGATTTATCACTAAAGTAGCTTAGAAACTCAAAAGTTATAGTGCATATTTCTTTAGTTTTGAAGTAACTACTTTCCACAGCTTCACACTTTATAGAGAGGGTATGACTAATTCCAAAGACTATAGAATAACACAAGACGTGTCACTCGTATTGTTTTGAATGGGAGAAAGTGTAACGCGCAATATGGCGGAATAAGTCCCGCCTTCTAAAGCCAAGAGCCAATCGCCGACTGGTAAAGTCATCGCGTCACCTCAGCGGCCGTTAGAATCACCGGTTTCTATAGAAACAGTCAGACACGCGCCTCCGAAGAGACGCGCATTTAGGTCTGCGCATGCGAATTAGCTTGATCCAGCCTGAAAAAATACAGCTTTTTTTGTCATGATTCGACCGTTTAGAAACTAAATTTATGAGTCGGTTGTTGTTAGATTTCATTGGTGATTTCAAATATGAAATTTAATCATAAGGTTGGCGAATAGTTTTGGAGAATTTGATGTTTCCCCATTCAAAGAGATAGGAGCTGCATGATGCCCAGGATGCCCGAGAGGCGTTTCAAAGATGGCCGCCGAGTGAAATGACTTGTCTTAAAGGGACTTTGCTAATTCACACATGCAATCGCTCTCTCATTAATGCATTCAAATAAATATATCGGTACTGTGCTAATTTATCTGATTTACAATGAGCAGAAATCTGTAAGAAATGTTATGAACCATAGATAAAATAAGTGCTGAAACTGAGCTGTTATGTCGGAGCACTCTTTCAAATATCCCGCCTTAAATAGTCATGCATATTTACAGTACAAACCTTGTCAGTGAACTTTGAGGGCAAAAAAACAAGCAAACAAAATAATCATTCATTAATCGTAATCGAGGTAAAATGTTCAATTAATCGAGATTTTGATTTTAGGTCATATTGTCCAGCCTGTTAATTTTTTATTGACTGACAGCTCTCCTGTCCCCATGTTAAGAGAAATAAAGTGCAGAGGCGTTATGTGCGCTGTGTGAACATGATGATGGGTATTGTAGTTCTAGACTAAATGTGAATGAGCATTTACTCATCTCACTTGCATGAAAAACATTAAAGGTTCTCTAAGCGATCCTGAGCGGAGTAACTTCCTGTTGACGTTCGAAGTGTTGTCAAACAAAACAGAGGCTAGCTAGACCCTCCCTCCTCCTCCCCCCTCCCCTCCCATCCGTGCTTCCTGAAACAGTCATGAACGCGCATTTAAAATCATTCTTGTCGGTTATTGGCTGGAGCATGTTTATTATGTTTTGTGGTCCAGGCTGCACCAGTTTGTTTTTATTGCCGTTTTCGGAGCATTTTTTTACAGTGTGTTCAGGGGACAGGCAGCTAGCGGATAGTGAGGAGATGTTTGCTGTATGTGACAAAAAATGTTTTGTGACATCGCTTGGAGGACCTTTAAGTATTCCTCAAAATGAATAAAAACAGTGAAATGAATTTCAGAACTATATGCAAACCTGTAATAATTCACAATATTAAATTCCTGGTTCTACGTCTGAACGCCAGGGGCAAACACGCCACTGCTGAACGCCGGATCAGTATTGGCCAAAGCTGTTCACATGAGCAGCACGACACATGAAAGTGATGCTGACGCAGGAGCCGGCCAATAATGAGTCGGCGTTCTGACGTAAACACGGAAAAGCTGGATGTAAATGACGGATGAGAATGACACAGAAGAGATGATATTGTTGCATAAAGTTACTTTTGTTTTGTTTTTGCGCACAAAAAGTATTCTCGTCGCTTCATAACATTAAGGTTGAACCACTGCAGTCACATTGACTGTTTTAACGATGTCTTTAGTGCCGTTCTGGACCTTGAAAGTGGTGGTTTGCTGTCTATGGATGAGTCATCTCGGATTTCATCAAAAATATCTTTATTTGAGTTCCGAAGATGAACAAAGATCTTATGGGTGTGGAACGACATGAGTGTGAATAATTAATGACAGAATTTTCATTTTTTGGATGAACTAACCCTTTAACATTAGCCAAAAATATAGCTTTTTTTATTGTTATTAAAAAAACAAACATGAAAGCACAGCCCTGGTGAGAAACACTAACTAAGTAACGCAATTAGTTACTTTTTTAGGAAGTAACGCAATATTGTAATGCATTACTTTTAAAATGAACTTTCCCCAACACTGCTGAGTAAGGCATTATGGCTCATACAGCGATTTATGAACCACACTGCCGTGAGCACATGGAAAAAATGTCTCCAGGGAAATACTGGATGTTTTCTAAAACAGTAATGTGTAATTATTCCTCAGAGCACAGATAAGGACCTTAAAATAACAATGTAGATAGATATGCTGACGTAGCTTCCACTCACATCCAGAGAGTCAGCCCAGCCTCAGTGAACAAAACACAGCTGGTTCAACCCTGATTCCCTCACCGCCACACCAGACCGCAGAAGATCAGTGTGGTCTCTGTCCTGCATCACCTTTCTCAGTATGGCCAGATCCAGCTCAGCGCAGAACACCTGTAACTGGATTATGGCTGTCCTCACGTTGTGGTCCATGATCTCTCTGATCGTTATTGTGGTTTGGGTCACCTGGCCTCCGTTGGCTAGCCTTACACAATGCAGAGCAGCACATCAGGCCTTAATTGAAAAGATGGAGGGAGCTAAAGTGATTAAGGAAAAGGAGCAAGATGTCTTGAAATCTGCACTGGAGCTGAGCTCTAAAAACCAGACCAGACTGCAAGAAGAGCTGGAAAGTATTCTAGAGAGCCAGAGGGAAACCAACGCATCTCTAACCGAGAGTCTGCAACTGCAAGTGAGTATCAAATGTGTGATGAATGAGTTTTGAATATCTTGGTGCAGTTTGTATATCAAAGTACGATAGAAGGATGATAAAAAAGAACTGATAAAGAGTCCAAAAAATTAATTTATAGATTTTTTAAAGATGGTAATGCTGACTTTATTGAATTTCTGTTTCTATTTTAGATGATCCTAAAGGAAAACGTAACAGCTTTGGAAAATCAAAGACTCAGGCACCACAGTGAACACGCAAGACTTTTTTCTGAGCTGGCTCAACAAAAGGGTAGGAGAGCCAAATATGGGAATATTTTTAAAAATGATAAAGTTGGTGCAACCAAAGACGACATCTTTTACATGAGAGCATAATTATCTGTTTTGAGATGAGGAGTATAATATATATATGAAATGAGTTACTCTAAGTGTGCCTTCAAGACACTTTGATAAGGGTCATTGACGGATGTGTAAAAAAACATAATGGAGATATAATTAATTTTAAAGTTTTATTAAGTGTTAACAATGAGATGACGTATTTTTTATAATGAATTGCTTTTGTCATTTATTACAAGATGGACAAAATTTGTCACCAAAAAAGTCATGCGGTTTAACCAAAATTTCGGTTTTACCGAATGATGATATTTTCAAACAGTCCTAACAGGATGATATCTAGCTAGCAAAAGGACAATCAAACATTTTATATTTAGTACAAGTTTTTAAAATATTACAACATTTTCCATGTTTTATAGCGGTTGTACCAAATGACTGATGTTTCAGGGACATGCGTATGAGCACGTGAAAACATGAATTTTTCAAATTTAGTTACTTTGCTTCATGACCATGTGGTCCTTTGCAGACGTCTGAATGATGTCACATCCTGTCACAAGATATTGACCGCATGACTTGATCCAAAATAGTCCCTTCATATTTGTTACTCCAAATGACATCAATGAAATTCATTTTTCCGGACATTCTTTCTCATAACAAAGCAACGACTTCTACACATAATTTTAATATCATTTTGCACTACGTTGTTATATGATGTTATAAAATCATGCCAGAATAAAAAATATATACATTTATTACATTTTAAGATATTTTAATCACAAATGAAGTGGCTGTATTGGCCTTTGGATGGTTAACCCGAATGATTTGACACTTCAAAATCTTAAAAATACTTTTATATGTAGTAAAATATAATTCAAACCTTTTGGATTCAATAAAAGAGATCTAGTTGTACTACCTTACATACTTTGGATGTCATAGCTTTGTTTTTTATTATTATTAAGGCCTTTGGACAAAAAATGACCCGTCATTGACCCATATAACATTTAGGCCTACGTGTTTTATATGCAATAAATTCCATGAACTAATGTTTCCTTATAATGTTGATCATGACGATTCATTTTATTATTGCATAAGCTTAAATTGCTACTTCAGAATAAAACAGGTAATAAATGTATGAAAACGTGTTTAATACGTGTTTTGCTTCGTGCAGCTCTAATGGAGACTCTGTGGGTGAATCTGACCAGTGAATCGCATCATTTGGATTCATGTGCAGCTTTACGGAGTGCCGCAAACAGCCAGCAGGCGGCAGCAGAGAGTCAGAGGAAAGCCTGTGAATCCAAAACGACTTATCTTGTCAAGAAAGTGTGAGTGATTATAATCAAAGTCCCTTTAAAGGAAAGTCTGTTCACTCGGCGGCTATATTTGCAACACCTCTGGGCAGCTATTTCGGGCATCCAAGTCCTATCTATTTGAATGGGGGAATCCTGAAATCTGAAAAACTGCTTGCTGAACTCACAGTTAAATAACATTTCAATATTGATATTTCAAATCAGCAACAAAATCTGACATGAACTGCCCCATAAATGTTGTTTCTTATGCTCAAATATTGTTTAAAAGCTTATTTTTCAGGCTAGACGAGACAATGCGCATGTGCAGTCCTAAGCACGAGTCTCAGGTTTCTATGGGAACCGGAGCTTCTAATGGCAGCTACAGTGACGCAATGACTTTCTCAATTAGCGATTGGCTCTTTTACTTAGAAGGCGGGACGTATTCCACTATATTGCGCGTTGCAGTTTCATTTATAACTAATAGGAGTGAACAGTTTTTATATATCGATGATCCAGTTCAAACTTACTAATAAGCAAAAATGACTTTAGACAAACATCACATTTGTAATCAGCCTGAAGCTTATTCATTTCACTTTTTGTGTGAAAATTTGCCAAAAATAGAACTTTTTTGTTATTTAAAAAAAAACAACAAACAACAAGCAAGCCCAGCCCCTGTGAGAAAAGTAACGCAAAAATAACGTAACCCATTAGTTTCCATAAAATGTAATTAAGACAATTAGTTACTTTTTTTCGGGAGTAAGGCAATATTGTTATGCATTACTTTTAAAAGTATATTTCCCCAACACTGATGATACAAGACGTTTATTTGACAGTGCACTGTTTAATTTATTTCTGTATCCATTTTGCAGAGAGAACTGTAAGGTTAATGGGTGAGGAACCGAAGACGTCACTGAAGAAAACCGACAACGACCACGAACAACTATAGCATAGCCTAATATTATATGGAAAGTGCTATAAAGTCCTTCATAATGAGAGATTATGAGATATTTTTATGGTTATGTGAAATAAATAATGTTATAATAGTAGTAATAGTAGGTTAGTATTGTTGTTGTTGTTGTTGTTATTGTGTGAATAAAGTTGGGAGGACATGAAAATATTTGACTGATTTTTTTTTTAATATATATTTTATACATATTTTTAATGTTTTTAAAATGAATTCCTATTCTCAGGACAAAATATTATATTTATTTTTTAAGTTGAATGTATTTTTGTTTGTTTTTTTTGTTTATGTTTTGAAAATAGGTGGGTTTATATAATGGGTTATATTATTTAATTGAATATTTAATTCAAAATTCGATGATTTATTTGAATTATTTTATTGTTATTATTTAATTTACAGTTATTAATATTCAAATTAAGTGAATTGAATAATACAATTGTTCCAATTTTTTTTAATAATTATTAATATATTTTTAACTTGAAAAACATCAAAATTATCAGCAAAAATAAAGAAAAAGAAAAAAAAGATTGTGTTTTTAATAGCAGAGCTCTCTCTCCTTCAAACCGACTTCCTGATTCAAGCCCTGATCAAGTGACGCGATCTAGCACTTCGTAAACAGCTAAAAATCTAACAAGTAAGTGATCTTATGCTAATCCCTCATATGAGCGCATACATTTTATTTTACAATATCTTTAATTTCACGCTTTTGAAACAGCAGCAACTGAACATGCTTCTGCAGGTTTTTAGGATACTATAACATACGCCCTCTGACCGTGTTGACGTTGGTTTTCCATGGAGCTGCTAATGCTAATACACAGCGCTCCTAGTCAACACGTCTGTTGTGTTTTAGATACTTTCTTTTATGTTGCATTTTATGCGTATATCGTTGTATCTGTTGTCTTACAATTCTTATACGGTTGATTTTGCAGATGTTTATTTGCTGATATCAGTTCCACTATAACAACAAAGATACTGTTTACAGGAACTTACAGCGGCTTTAAAGGCTGCATTTCGCAATATGATAAGCGTTAAGTGATGCAATTGCTGAAAATGTCTTCTAATGTGTTTTATATTTATAATATAGCCTGTTTATAATGTAATTCATAGTATGTCTTTACAGTAAAAGGTCTTTGTGTTGAACTCTTAGTTGCTTTGTTTGTTGCTAAACTTATGGCAAGTTAAAGGATTAGTTCACTTTCAAATAAAATTTCCTGATAATTGTACTCAATCGCATGTCATCCAAGATGTCTTTCTTTCTTCAGTCGAAAAGAAATTAAGGTTTTTGATGAAAACATTCCAGGATTATTCTCCTTTATAGTGGACTTCAGTTGACTCCAAACGGTTGAAGGTGCAGCTTCAAAGAGCTTTAAACGATACCAGACGAGGAATAAGGGTCTTATCTAGCGAAACGATCAGTCGTTTTAAAAAAAAAAACAACTGTATATGCTTTATAAACACACATGACTGCCTTGCACATGCTTCCGCTTTCCGTATTCTTCAAAAAGCTTACGCTGTATGTCCTACGCCTTCCCTATTATACTTATACTTCGTTTTTTTCCGTAAGTTAATAGGGAAGGCGTAGGACATACAGCCTAAGCTTTTTCATGTGCAAGGCGATCATTTGTGTTTATAAAGCATATACAGTTGTTTTTTTTTTTTTTTAAACGACTGATCGTTTCTCTAGATAAGACCCTTTGAAGACCACTCTTTGAAGCTGCACTGAAACTGTAATTTTGACCTTCAACCGTTTGGGCTCCAATGAAGTCCACTATAAGGAGAATAATCCTGGAATGTTTTAATCAAAAACCTTAATTTCTTTTCGACTGAAGAAAGACATTAACATCTTGGATGACATGGGGGTGAGTAAATTATCAGGAAAATTTTATTTGAAAGTGAACTAATCCTTTAAACATATGTCCAAGATACATTTGACAGCTAACATGAGTAACAGACCTCACTTTGGGATTCTTTGCAGCCCAGCAGAATGTAGCCAACCATTGGTTGGTTACAATGTGCTGAGACATCAGTGGTTGCAGGAATGAGTTCATCAGATAAGTTGTCTTCACACCACCGAAGGAATCCGCGCAGGACCTGTCGCACCATTTCTGAAGTTCTTGCAGATCTTAACAAACCTGTTTCAACCGACAAAGCTTCCTTCTTACATATTAAAGAAACCACAGTGTCACAAGCTCTGAATACCACAGAATCATGCGGACAGAGAACGACCAAGAAGAAAAAGGAGAAACCTCATGCAGCAGACCAAAGTCTTGACTCATCAGCTCGTTTACAAAACTCAACGCATGAACTAAGGGGTTTAAATGGATTGGCGTCTTCAAAGTCACATAAACCTGAGTCGACGGTGCCTCAGAAAATTACTCCCCGCAAATGCCCGTCAGAGACCTCGAAAAGATCTCACAGGGGAAGGAAAAAGAAATGCATTCAACCCAGTGAGAAAGAAGTAGCTGCTAGCAAAGCTTGTGCAGATGCACTGGACAATTCTGTACGCAATTCATGCCCAGAACAACACTTCAGCTCTCCAAAAACGAAAGGGACACGTTTTCGGCACTCTAAAAAAACTCAAAACCCTCAGACCCCTTCTGATGTTTCTACAGGGCTTCACACTTGTACTACATTATCTGCTCGTCCTCTCGAGGAGATATCCTCCTGCCACACTAATGGTGATTGTAGCTCTCTACCACACACCCCAAAACGGGGCCGGGGTCGGCCTCGGACCCGCCCGCTCTTAAGCTCCACACCGAACTCGCACCTCCATCCCCTGTCTCCAAAAAGAGCTGAGAATAGTTGCACGCCACATAGTCATCGGAAAGTCAAAGACTCCAGTCTAGTAAAGGTTTGCATGAAAGCCATTAAAGCATTATTGAACTGTTGTTTGAAATTCCTGCATTAACTATTGTTCATGTGGTATTCTTATTAGTCACCTCCTCCAGAAGCTACTCCATTAATGGTCAGACCTCAGGGACTCGCGGCAGTAGGAAGGCCAAGAGGTCGCAAGAAAAAGAACGTGCAGGAACAGCCAAGTGCTTCTCCACCAGTGAAACGCGGTAGGAAGAGAGCAACGTCTCCTGTAAAATCTCCTCAGGAAGAGCCATCCTTTGAGACGCAACCTCCAAGTGGACCCTGCATTGAAACCCAGGAGCCAGAGCCACAGAAATCAGGTATACAACAATTTTGGCTCCTTATAAAAATCAATATAATGTAGTCTATGTATTACATTATTATAAGTCTTAATGTTAATAGTTATAAATAGAGCCTCAGATATATGATTGTTGTCATTGTCTTCTGAAATCAGTCATTATAATGATATAGTGTTGTGTACCTAGGAGATCAAACCATGTCCTCTGACCTGTCCATCGAGCTGAGCCTGCAGGAGGAGCCTCATCCTCTTAACCACTCTGTCTTGATGCAGGAGGAGGACCAGGACGATGATGAAGAGCTGCCCAGCTTTTTGAAACAGGACAATAAAAGTGAGTGAGCAATAAAAGGAACGTGTGTGTGTGTGTGTGTGTGTATAAAACTGTATTTTAGGATTAAAATATCCAAAAATCACTAGAACAGTGTTATATATTTTGTTGACTTGTGTACTTACATTATCCCAAATGTATCCAAGAATGTTTAAATCCAGAGAAATAAGCAGTTTTAACCAGGACCTTGTCCGTGTGTTGCTTATCAATGACATCATAGCCGCGTTACCCTCGATTTGCGGGGTTTATTTTGTAGAAACCATGGAAACACCAAAGATGCTTTTATATATTATGTTTTATTAAATAGGTGAGCAACTGTTTGGATGCATTCATTGACAGAAAACTAATCATGTTATATTGCTGAACACATTTAGTCTTATTGTTTAAATCTCGTTTTCTTGATTTACCGCCATGTTTTACCATGCCTAATATTGATCTATCTTACTACAAGTGTCTCATAGCAGCTGCCGAGCGAATGCACAGAGTAGCATTATAACAACTTTCAACACACAAATGTATCTAATATGATAAACAGCGCTGCGTTGCCTCACATACACATGACAGGAAGAAGCGGAAGCGCTCGTCTGCGGCATAATAAAAGCTCTCGAGCCGTGTGTCGCACTCGTTTCTCATTAGCAATCGCTCCAGCGGCCTTGTTCCTCTCCAACAGCTTTCAGCCACAACCTGCTTCATCCTACAGTAATGTTAATAAATCTTTAATACATTAGTTCATCCATTAAAATGATTTCTGCCTGAGTCCCGTTGGATTCTGTTCCATCGGCTGTAGACGTAAAGACAACACCTCCCATGATTCTGCGAAATCAAGGTGTCATCAAGCTACGCCTTTGTTTTGAATAAGCGACCTCTAGTGGCGAAAAATTACATATTGTGCCTTTAACAAATTTATTATATGTAATAAATTTATTAGAGCATCACCCAATGTAAGGTTTGTGCCACAGCTGCCCTAAACTAACAGTATTGGTGATTACCAAAATCATTTTTATGTTTCTGTAATGGTTTATCCACACCAGTATGTGTGCGCTCTTTTAGTGACAGTAGTGTTTCTAATGCTAAAATATAATTATTGTTGGGATTTAATGGATTCAAAGATAGATCACACAAAAGTTTCATCAATAGCAAGTCTTTGGGAACAACTAGAAACTATTTGGAATAATAAATACAGTACAGTCCAAAAGTTTGGAACCACTAAGATTTTTAATGTTTTTAAAAGAAGTTTCGTCTGCTCACCAAGGCTACATTTATTTAATTAAAAATACAGTAAAAACAGTAATATTGTGAAATATTATTACAATTTAAAATAACTGTTTTCTATTTGAATATATTTGACAAAGTAATTTATTCCTGTGATGGCAAAGCTGAATTTTCAGCATCATTACTCCAGTCTTCAGTGTCACATGATCCTTCAGAAATCATTCTAATATGCTGATCTGCTGCTCAAGAAACATTTAATGTGTACAATTGTACAAAATATTTGTGTACAATATTTTTTTTCAGGATTATTTGATGAATAGAAAGTTCAAAAGAACAGTGTTTATCTGAAATCTAATCTTTTGTAACATTATAAATGTCTTTACTGCCACTTTTGATTGATTTAATGCATCCTTGCTGAATAAAAGTATTCATTTCTTTAATTTCTTTTCAAAAAAATAAAAATAAAAATTCTTACTGACCCCAAACTTTTGAACGGTAGTGTATAATGCTACAGAAGCTTTGTATTTCAGATAAATGCTGTTCTTTTGAACTTTCTATTCATCAAGGAATCCTGAAAAAAAAAAAGTACACAACTGTTTTCAACATTGAAAATAACCATAAATGTTTATTGAGCAGCAAATCAGCATATTAGAATGATTTCTGAAGGATCATGTGACACTGAAGACTGGAGTAATGATGCTGAAAATTCAGCTTTGCATCACAGGAATAAATTACTTTGTCAAATATATTCAAATAGAAACACAGTTATTTTAAATTGTAATAATATTTCACAATATTACTGTTTTTTACTGTATTTTTAATTAAATAAATGTAGCCTTGGTGAGCAGACGAAACTTCTTTTAAAAACATTAAAAATCTTAGTGGTTCCAAACTTTTGGACTGTACTGTATATAATTTGTCAATAACAACAGAGACTGTGGAAAATAACATAAAAACAATGCCAGCAAGAATACAAGCTGTTATCAAGTCCAAAGAAGGCCATACAAAAAAATAAAAATAAAATTAAATATATACTTTTTTTGGTTATTATGTGTGAAGAAAGGCTACTTAGTTTCAGTTTGTTATTTGCCTAATAAATGACAATAATTGTTTTTCTCTTTATTATGACAGGTGGTCTAATAAATTTGTTAAATATATATATATATATATATATATATATTATAAAAAAAAAAAAAATATATATAATAATAATAATATATATATATATAATTTTTTTTTTTTTTTTTTTTTTTTTTGGTCAATGATTTGATATATTTTTGATGCATTATAGAGCCTTTGTCAATCTCAGAGGGGCTTTGCGTGTGGTGCAAACTGAGGAAATATCCCTACTGGCCAGCAGTGGTGAGTACAGCATATGATTTTGTGCAGTTTGTAACTCTTGATTTTAGCCTGTAGTTGATGACTAGTGTGCTCATCTGTGCCACAGGTTAAAAGTGTGAATCACAAGAGCAAAAAAGCCAGCATTATATTTGTTGATTGCTACCTAATCGACCAAAAGAGAACCAGAAAAGGGTAAGAATTCATCAGTATCTTAATTTCACTTATTTTTGGTATATATAGTAAATTATTCTGTTCAAATCTGTAGGTTTTCTGTACCCCTGCGAAACCTAAAACGCTTTGACTGTGAAGAGTATGAAACATTGGTGGTAAAGTAACATCTCTTTGACTCTTTACCAGTGCATGCCCACTATTTTCATATTTCTGCTGTTAGAAGACATTATTACACTAAGCATATTTTGTATATACTACAAACATTTTCATTGACATGGTAGGCCTTTTCTTTTTAATATCTTTTTTAGGATTTAGCAAAAGAGAAGTATGGCAGTGCCATCACCTGGCCTCTGGAGCTGGTATCGGACTACAGGATCCGCATTGGTATTTATCTAAATTTTTTTGTTTTCCTTTTTAAATTAAAAATAATATGTAGCAGAGTCAAATATGTGAATATATCAATATTTATCCAAAAGTGCAGACTAAATGCCCTGATGCTGTGCAGCGGACACGAATAAACCTTGTTACTTTATATAAAATATATCAATAACTATTGATTGATTTTGGACTCCTGACTTATAAAGTGAAATTCAAATACTGAATTCAGATGTTTTCTGACAGGATGTGGATCCTTCTCTGGCTCCTTCATCGAATATTGTGCCGCTGACATCAGTAGGTTTCCTTTCATTACAGATAAAGATTTCTTACTCATCTGAAATGTTTGTGATGGTTAGTTGTTGTTAATTTAAGATTTAAGACACTGTCATTAGATGTAATTCACCAGTGCCGGTTTAACAGAAATGTTCCTTTGATCTGATGATCCCAGGTTGGCCAGTGCGGAGGAGGTACTCCGAGGAGAAGTCTGTGCTGACCTTCCCCAGTCAGGAGATTCTGGGCGAACAGTGTGACAACTCTGATAATAACATAGAGGACATCGTTGTGGAAGAGCAGGATGAGCTCCTCTCCAAGAAAGTGTTGCCCGACCGATCCAAGGCTGCACGCAACCGCGCCAACAAGCAGTTGGTTGACTTTATCATCAGACGAAAAGTTGAAAAGCGCTTACTGGTACGTATTTTTGTTGATATATTTATTAGGGCTGTTGATTTAATGTGTTAATTGCATTAATTATGGTAAAAAAAAATAACATGTTAAAATTTTTAATGCACTTGCCCTGCCCCAGACCTACGTAGGTCATCTGACATGACATACAGTTGATTGATTGATTGATGAATATGATGCAGGGTAACAACTCAAAGTCAGAAAGTCTCTAAAATTAAAGAAATGGGGGCAAAAATGCCCCTGTTTGACTTTTTTTCTCATATTTAGATCATATGAGTTAATATTACATGAGGAATAAGTGCAATATTACATTATTAATATTACAATATGCGTGCTGTTTTTGTCCCATAGCCTGTATAACAAGTGCAAATGCAATACTGATTTTATACAACAGTTCAGTAAATAAGAAGTTAATATTGCGTTATTTTAGACACAATATTGTCTATTTTGTTCAATTTTGCTAATGAAAATATAAAGACAAAGCAGAACTGCTCATCTCAGTGCAATGCACAGCAGTGTTTCATTTCTGAATCTGCGTTTTGAACGAACCGAGTGAAATCAATGATTCAGCGGACCATTCATAAAAGACTTGTTGGACTTGAAGCGGTGCTGCACAGACTGATCAGTGTATGTCATCAGTCTGAGCAGCACCGCTTCAAGTCCAACAAGCCTAAAAGAACCATTTACTTAACTCCTGAATGAGTACGAATGAATGAATGAATGAATGAATGAATGAATGAATGACATTTACCACCACCTACTGGCAGTTTTAGTTTCTTATTTAAAGTCTAATTTATTTTTTTTAAAGGTGCCATCGAACGTTTTTTAACAAGATGTAATATAAGTCTAAGGTGTCCCCTGAATGTGTCTGTGAAGTTTCAGCTCAAAATACCCCATAGATTTTTTTTAATAAATTCTTTTAACTGCCTATTTTGGGGCATCATTAACTATGAGCTGATTTATGCTGTGCGGCCCCTTTAAATGCTCACGCTCCCTGCCCCCGGAGCTCGCGCTTGCCTTAAACAGTGCATAAACAAAGTTCACACAGCTAATATAACCCTCAAATGGATCTTTACAAAGTGTTCGTCATGCATACTGCATGTATGCGTCGGATTATGTGAGTATTGTATACTGTTATATTGTTTACATTTGATTCTGAATGAGTTTGAGGCTAGTGCTCCGTGGCTAACGGCTAATGCTACACTGTTGGAGAGATTTATAAAGAATGAAGTTGTGTTTATGAATTATACAGACTGCAAGTGTTTAAAAATGAAAATAGCGACGGCTCTTGTCTCCGTGAATACAATAAGAAACAATGGTAACTTTAACCTCATTTAACAGTACATTAGCAACATGCTAACGAAACATTTAGAAAGACAATTTACAAATATCACTAAAAATATCATGATATCATGGATCATGTCAGTTATTATTGCTCCATCTGCCATTTTTCGCTGTTGTTATTGCTTGCTTTCCTAGTCTGATAATTCGGCAAATTGTGCACATCCAGACGTTAATACTGGCTGCCCTTGTCTAATGCCTTTCATAATGTTGGAAACGTGGGCTGGCATATGCAAATATTGGGGGCGTACATATTAATGATCCTGACTGTTACGTAACAGTCGGTGTTATGTTGAGATTCGCCTGTTCTTCGGAGGTCTTTTAAACAAATGAGATTTATATAAGAAGGAGGAAACAGTGGAGTTTGAGACTCACTGTATGTCATTTCCATGTACTGAACTCTTGTTATTCAACTATGCCAAGATAAATTCAATTTTTCATTCGAGGGCACCTTTAAATCATTTCATATTTCCATGTTAATTAAAAAAATAAATAAAGAGAACCCATAATGCCCCTTTCACAAGATGTAATATAAATAAGTCTCTGGTGTCCCCAGAATGTGTCTGTGAAGTTTCAGCTCAAAATACCCCACAGATCATTTATTATAGCTTGTCATGCCATCTTTGTGTGTGTCCCTTTAAATGCAAATGAGCTGCTGCTCCCGGCCGCTTTCCAGAAGAGGGCGGAGCTTTAACAGCTCGTGCTTTGATTGCTCAACAACAACAAAGCTGGAGAATCTCATGCAGCCAAAATGAGGATTGTCAGTAACGGTGTTCAGCCTTACATTGTTCAAACCGAGTTGTTTATGCTCTAACAGCAACATTAAACACTAATTAAAGTTAAATAATGATCAACCACCCCTTTAAAGGTATAGTTCACCCAACAAATGAAAATTCAGTCATCATTTACTCAACCTCATGGTCCAAAAGTTCATGTGTAAAAAATTCTATGTTGAATTGAATAAAATATTTCTTTCTGAGGCTAATTTTTGTAATGTCTATTTGATGCTTTATACAATGAGTTCAAATTACCTTTTGGGGGTAATTTCTGATGTGCCAAAACTGATGTGCGATTAATGAATTGCCACGTCATGTAATTAATTAGATAAAAAATTGTAATTGCTTGACAGCCCTAATATTTGTATTGAAGAATTGAGGCAGGTTCGTGTATGCACTTGTTGAGCACACAGCTAACCCTTCTGTCTGGTGCACACAGGCAGTCATCAGCGGTCGAGAGTCGTCTAAATGGATGCAAGCCCTCCAGAAGCCTTCTCGCCCAGTGGTTGATGTCTATTTGGAAGATGAGGAGCAGGTTGATAAGGTGTACCGCTACCTGGACAAAGTCTGCGATAACACCTGCCTACAAAACATCCAGGTGGACCGGATCCAGCTTATTCTCGATGTGCTTCTGCCTGAGGTAATCGCCTTCATTTATGGGAGCGTTTATGTTTGGGGTTGGTAAGATTTTTTATGTTTTTTTTTTGTTTGTTTGTTTGTTTTATCAAAAAAATCATTCTAATAAGCTGATTTAGTGCTAAAGAAACATTTATTTTTAATATCAGTACTGAAAACAGTTGTGCTGCTTATTTGTGTGGAAACCATCAAACATTTTTAATCAGCATTTATTTGAAATAGAAATGTTTTTTATCTTCACTTTTGATCAATTGACCAAATGCATGGTTACTTCCTGGTTTTTGATAAGCCAGCTTGGGCATTTCTGGTGAACTGTTAGTTATTCAACACACAACCATCAATGGCTGACTTTTTTAATGCTGTATTTATATTTTAATGCAGTTATCACACTTACCTAATTTGCCAATAAACCAGTTTTATTGATTACAATAAAGACTTGAAGCTATTGGGAACGTTTGATAAAGAAACATTGTGCCTATAATTGGACACGTAATATTTTTCCAGCACTTCAAATGTTATTTTTAATGTGATGACCATAAACATTATTTGTTTACCCTTCTGAGATTGTCCCCATTTGTAAAACCAAGCATTTCAAAATGTAGGAAATCCAACATTTGATAGAAAACACTTTTATTTACAAATAAAAAAGACATTAATTAGCACTATAACCAGCAAAGGAGCATTTATTGGCTCATATTAGCCATTTCTTGTAATATTTTTTCCACGTTTCACTTTTGAATAAATGTTAAACATTATAAAATCAGAAGCAGAAGTATAAGTACTCACATAGTCTCATGAAAAACAATAACTTTTCTTGTGAATGAATTGCACAAAGCGAGCACCGACAGAAGCTGTCAGTCAGAAAAGACACAAAAGTGTGAAAACTGATGTTTGAATTGAATTTTGTGAGGTGATGAGGGATGCGTCTTTTTTGTGTTGTCTTACGTTTGAATAACTAAATTAATGCCATGTCTGACTATTTAAGTGACTATATTCTGATTATAAACTAAGTATTACACTATTGATGCTGTTAAAGCTACCTCAGAACATTGAAGATACCGACACACCAAGTTACATTTCACCAGAAGTTTTCCAGCTGGCTTATATTATTGCCGAAGTTCTCCCCCCATTGACTACCATAAGTATTTTTTTTCCTACTATGGTAGTCAATGGGGGGCAAGATCTGTATGGTTACAAACATTCTTCCAAATATCTTCCTTTGAGTTCAGCAGAACAAAGAAATTCATACAGTTTTGGAACTACTTGAGGATGAGTAAATGATGACAGAAATTTCATTTTTGGGTGAACTATCCCTTTAAGAATGTTCCCTGCATATGGTCAATTGATGCATCCTTGCTGAATCATGTTCCAGCATCATGCATAGCCATGTTTCAGTGACTGTTTCACTTTTTAGGCCATTATCCATGCCATTGCTGGAGTCCACAAGCTTTCCCTGGAGAAGGCAGAGGAGAAGTATCTTAAAGGGCCGTGCTTTAGTAACAGGTAGGAGTATTTGTGAACTGCTTTGCCCTGAAAAACTGCATCTTGCATCTGTTTAAACAATTCTTCTTTTACTTTTTTAGAGAAAGACAGGAGTTTGACATGATGATTGAACAACAGATGAAGCGCACAGCATTATAAATGGACAGTGACATTTTTTGACAGCACTTAATCATTGTATGGAAATTAGTTGAATTGATTGAATGATTGAAATTAAAGGATTAGTTCACTTTCATATTAAAATTTCCTGATAATTTACTCACCCCCATGTCATCCAAGATGTCCATGTCCTTCTTTCGTCAGTCGAAAAGAAATTAAGGTTTTTGATGAAAACATTCCAGGATTTTTCTCCTTATAGTGGACTTCAATGGAGTCCAAATGGTTGAAGGTCAAAATTACAGTTTCAGTGCAGCTTCAAAGAGCTTTAAATGATACCAGACGAGGAATAAGGGTCTTATCTAGAGAAACCATCACTCATATTTTAAAAAATAAAAAAATGATATACGTTTTAACCATAAATGCTCATCTTGAACTAGCTCTCTTCTTCTTCTCTATTTGAATTTCAGCAGTGTAGACACTACTAAGTGTATTACTGCCCTCCACAGGTCAAAGTTTGAACTAATTGTTATATACTTGCACTAGCATAATGTATATGACAATTTAGTTCAAACTTTGACCTGTGGAGGGCAGTAATACACTTAAATTAAAACATATACAATTTTTATTTTTTTTAGAAAATGAGCAATGGTTTCTCTAGATAAGACCCTTATTTCTCGTCTGGGATCGCTGTAAACTAATTTTGACCTTCAACCGTTTGGGCTCCATTGAAGTCCACTATATGGAGAATAATCCTGGAATGTTTTCATCAAAAACCTTCATTTCTTTTCGACTGAAGAAAGAAAGACATGAACATCTTGGATGACATGGGGGTGAGTAAATTATCAGGAAATTGTAATATGAAAGTGAACTAATCCTTTAATTATTTTCATGGCAAACAGCTGTTGCTTTGTCAACTGAAAACTAAACCTGGTATTATTGTTTATTGTCAGATCTCTGAGCTGAATGTTGTGTTTCTGACATCTTGATGCTATAATCAGCCAAATACGGTGCTTTTAATGTGTGCAGTGTGTGTAATAAATTAATACCTTGTACATAAATACAAAATTTTAAAAACAATGTTATTGTATTCCTCAGTTTAACTAAAACTGATGTTGTGGCTACTTATTTTGAAAATGCTGTGTGTAAGGGACGTTTGGAACTATTTATAACTAAACAATGTCAAGCTGCATTTACAGTCAACACAACCGATGTCTCTAAAATGTTGCCTTTTAGCCATCTGACATTGAATTCACAAGAATTGTGCAGTGTATAGAGACTCTTTCTACATGTTCATGCAAAAAGATGCCAAAGAAGTTGCATTTTACTGCAAATGAGTCTAAAGTAATAAAGATTTTATACAGGATTTGATTGATGTTTATCAATAAATCTTTATTTTTCAACACTCATTATATACTCTATTTTTGTAAACATTTGTCATTTAAAGAGTTTCTTTATATTTAGTGTTATTTTTTTTTAAAATACTTTGTACATTATGTGCCAACTTAAAGGATTAGTCCACTTTTAAATAAACTTTTCCTGATAATTTACTCACCCCCATGTCATCCAAGATGTTCATGTCTTTCTTTCATCAGTCGAAAAGAAATGAAGGTTTTTGATGAAAACACTCTAGGATTTTTTTCCATATAGTGGACTTCAATGGGCACCAAACAGTTTAAGGTCAAAATTAGTTTCAGTGCAGCTTCAAATTGTTCTACATGATCCCAGATGAGAAATAAGGGTCTTATCAAGAGAAACAATTACTAATTTTCTAAAAAAAAAAAATTAAATTTTATACATTTTAACCAGAAATGCTCATCTTGAACTAGCTCTCTTCTTCTTCTCTATTTGAATTCCAGCAGTGTAGACACTGCTAAGTGTATTACTGCCCTCCACAGGTCAAAGTTTGAGATGAGCATAAGATGAGCATTTATGGTTAAAACTATATAATTTTCAATTTTTTTCAGAAAATGAGTGATGGTTTCACTAGATAAGACCATTATTTCTCGTCTGGGATCGTGTAGATCAATTTGAAGCTGCAGTGAAACTAATTTTGACCTTCAACTATTTGGTGCCCATTGAAGTCCACTATAAGGAGAAAAATCCTGGAATGTTTTCATCAAAAACCTTCATTTCTTTTCGACTGAAGAAAGAAAGACATGAACATCTTGGATGACATGGGGGTGAGTAAATTATCAGGAAAAGTTTATTTAAAGGTGGACTAATCCTTTAATGTAAAAACAGCAACATCATTCCTCATTCTTCATATTCTGCATTTCCTGTAGGTCTATTTATTATAAATCCAATATACAAGATCAGAATTTAGTTCTAGATATTATTCAAAACTTTACCTTACAATCAGATTGAATGGAATGAAATCCAAGATATCAAGTCCACCATGAAACTTTGAGGTATAAGAAGAAGGTCCCCATGAGTGTCTACAGTATCTGTAGAATGGCCACACACTGAAATCATGGCACTTTGGAGGAAGCTGACTCTCAGATATTGTGTGACAGCTGTGGAAAGATGAGCCTAAGGTTCTTTGAGAGCGTTGATCTGTGCACAGATTTTGAGCGCAGGGCCCAGTTTCATGTTCATAGCGTTCATGAGGTGGTCCTCTGTAAGCAACAACAGGGCCTGTCCGTCGATCTCCTGTGACTGGAACTCTGCAGCGATATCATGGCACCCTTAGAACAAGTGGAGGAGACGCAAAAATGAATATATGATTCTAAAGATAATATAAAAATCTGTTACATTAGATGCTCGCTGTAGCGGAAATCATATGATATTGACATTATAAGTAACTCACAGTTTAAAAGTGAAGTGTATCGTTTTTTTCAAATATTCTCTATTTTCTTTCAAAACCTTCATTAGTAAGTTTATATATATAAATATATATGTGTATATATATATATATATACAGTACAGTCCAAAAGTTTGGAACCACTAAGATTTTTAATGTTTTTAAAAGAAGTTTTGTCTGCTCACCAAGGCTACATTTATTTAATTAAACATACAGTAAAAAACAGTAATATTGTGAAATATTATTACAATTTAAAATAACTGTGTACTATTTAAATATATTTGACAAAGTAATTTATTCCTGTGATGCAAAGCTGAATTTTCAGCATCGTTACTCCAGTCTTCAGTGTCACATGATCCTTCAGAAATCATTCTAATATGCTGATTTGCTGCTCAATAAACATTTATGATTATTTTCAATGTTGAAAACAGTTGTGTACTTTTTTTTTTCAGGATTCCTTGATGAATAGAAAGTTCAAAAGAACAGCATTTATCTGAAATACAAAGCTTCTGTAGCATTATACACTACCGTTCAAAAGTTTGGGGTCAGTAAGAATTTTTATTTTTTATTTTTATGGCAGTAAAGACATTTATAATGTTACAAAAGATTAGATTTCAGATAAACACTGTTCTTTTGAACTTTCTATTCATCAAATAATCCTGAAAAAAAATATTGTACACAAATATTTTGTACAATTGTACACATTAAATGTTTCTTGAGCAGCAGATCAGCATATTAGAATGATTTCTGAAGGATCATGTGACACTGAAGTTTGGGGTAATGATGCTGAAAATTCAGCTTTGCATCACAGGAATAAATTACTTTGTCAAATATATTTAAATAGTACACAGTTATTTTAAATTGTAATAATATTTCACAATATTACTGTTTTTACTGTATTTTTAATTAAATAAATGTAGCCTTGGTGAGCAGACGAAACTTCTTTTAAAAACATTAAAAATCTTAGTGGTTCCAAACTTTTGGACTGTACTGTATATTGCATTTATTATTAAAAATATTAAAATGTGTTTTCTATTTGAATATATTTTAAAATGTAATTTATTCCTCTGTTGCAAAGCTGAATTTTCAGCATCATTACTCGTCTTCAGTGTCACATGATCCTTCAGAAATCTAAGATGATGATTTGCTGCTCAATAAACATTTCTTGTGACCAGAATATCATAAGCCGGGTTTCCATTCTCTTATTTTTATATGAATTTTGTGATATGGAAACACCAAGGCATGAATGAAATACATATAAAGAATATACACTACCATTTAAAAATTAGATTTTTTTATGTTTCTTTAATGTAAAGAAGTCTTTTTATGCTCATAGAGGTTGCATTTATTTGATCAAAAATACAGTAAAAACAGTAATATTGTGAAAGTTGTGCTGCTTTATATTTTGTGAAATCTGATATATTTCTTTTAGGGATTCTTTGATAAATAGAAAGTTAATTTATTTGAAATAGATTTTTTTTTGTAAATGTAAAAGCCTTTACTGTTATCAATATAATGCATCCATGCTAAATGAAAGTATTTGTTTCTTTAAAAACTTATATATTATATAAAATATACTAATCATTATATTGGAAATATTAGCTCTCTCTCTCTCTATATATATATTTATATATATATATATATTTCAAACACATTTATTTTGTCAGAAGACAGCTAATTTTGATTTGGAACCAGATAGTGTCATTATTACATCCACCAGCAGGGGTCAGTATAGGCTGTAGTAGCCAGTCAAAGCTTGAATGGAAACAGCAGAAGAAGCTAGAATGGAAAACATGGCTGCATCCAAAATCGCATACTGCCCTTCTATATAGTAGGTGAAAACAGTATGTGACAAAAAAGTATGTCTGAATTCACAGTACTCATAAAAGAGTAGGCAAAAAGTACCTAATACTTCCAGTGAGATTCTGAAATGTGCATACGATGGACACTGTACTATCCCATGAGGCCACGGGAGAGGCAACATGGCAAATGTAGTAGGTCCAGATTGCATTCATACTATATAGAAGGTTTTTAGCTTTATCCATTAAACACCACCTAGTGGAACAGAAGGTGTATCGCGTTTCTACCTGGTAAAGAGCTGATGAAGGAGCACACTTGCTCCACACTCCACTGTGAGGGACTTGAGTCAAGAACACAGTCAGAGCTGCTGCAGCTCTCCAGTCGGCTCTGTTCTCTTTCTCTGTCTTGCTCCTTCTCTCTTTCGGCCTGCAAACGCAGCCTTGTCGTCATCGGGCCTGGTGGATCCTCCTCCTCCTCTCTCTCGATCCACACTGAATCGGACACCCTCTGGTTGTCGTTGGAACGATGGGAATCTTGCAGCTGCTGAGGAAATAATTTGTTGCAGTAGGTCAGTCCCAATTATTCATTATGGTTTAGCACTGGGTTGCTAGTTTGGTTAAATGGTCATTTGTTAGTTTTCACTGACCTGCCTGAGGTAGTGTTCCCTAGATCCACCGTTTACACGACTAGGTGGTCTCCCCCGCCTGCCCATGGGTCTGTGGGGCCAGCGGCCAACTTTTTCTGGCCTGAACAGGTTTAGGCGTTTTTTACAGCTTACGTTGAATCTGTAATATGAACAAGGCTGCTTGTACTGCAGTATACTGTTTTATGAACACATGAACTTTACTGAATTTCTCTTTATAAAAGGCAAATATTGTAAATGTGTTTTCATAATAGTTTATAAAATATGTATGCAAAAACAATCCAAGCATTGTATACATTACTGTTCAAAGAAATTAAATTTTATTCAGCAAGGATGCATTAAATTTATCAAAAGTAACAGTAAAGATTTTACATTTATAAAAAAATTCAAATAAATGAACTTTCTATTCATCAAAGAATCCTGAAAAGAAATGTATCACAGTTTTCACAAACTATAGAGCAGCACAACTTTTCAATGTTAAAGCTGCAGTCCGTAAGTTTCGCCTCTTTGGCGCCATCTCTGTTTGAAACCTGCAATTTGCAGAATTATTATCTTTACGTGGGTTGTATATCTGTACGGCTCCTCAGCGCGGATCAATTTAATGTTTGCTGTCAGTCACCACATCGGTGTGGATACTGTACTTCAGAATCACAGATTGTAGTCTTGAAGTATGGACCGGAAAATGTCATCTGAACAAGTAAAATGTCTGCCACTTTTGTTCTGACCAAATGAGAAAAAAAGCATTACAATAACATTAATGATGATTTATTAGGCTGCTGTCACCTTAAGACCTGACACACATGATGCAGATCGGACACACATCCGATGTCCTCACAACTCTTTACAGACATTATTTTACTCGCAGGCACTTTTGCATAATTTTGTGTGTTTTTGTCCATTCAAGCATGAAAGAAAACCAATTTATCACACTTGAATGATTTAATACCATCTGAATGATCATACAATGTAACGCTAGCTAAAAGATGATGGAAAAAAACGGTTGTGTTAAAATAAAAAAAAAAAAAAAAAAATCGCAATTATTAATTGCAATAATTTTGACAGCACTATCAGGAACAGGATTGGGCAAACCTGGTTTAGAACGATCCTCGAACCTAAAGTATGAGCAATAATAATCCCAAAAATAATAATAATTCCACTGACCCTACAAAGTTAAAATGAAAGAAACACAAAAAGTGGCTATCCATAAGGCTCTTCACCTTCTGACACATGTCATGGAGCAGAAGCGTTTGGATCTGAGGAAGGTACGAGCGAAGCCTCTCTTCCCACAAAACTCGCATTCCAGTACGTCAGGCAGGTTTTCATCTGTCTGTTCTGAAAGCAGAAGAGATCCTGCCAGAAACGCTCACATTGACTCAATGTATAAATAGGAAATGTGCTAATGCGCCCACCATCCTCAGCGGGAGGGTTGTCAATGTCGGAATCAGTGGAGTTTTCCGGATGCTCCGCATCCATAAGGCAGTCATCCCGGGGTGATTCTCCATCCTCTCTATCTTCTGGCAGCGTGGCCTGTAGGTTCATCTCTAAGGAAGCATGTCTCACCTGATGAAAAAGACCAGCACATCAATACTGGACATAACTCACATTTTTTGAGATGCCTTTTGTGGTTTCGACTTCTGAAAGTGTGGAGCACTTTGCCAAGCTTCCCAAAGGGGACTTTAATAACTGGTTGATCTGTACGTTTGGCCGCAGACCCTCACCAGAGTGAGCGAGAGATCTTTGAGCTTCACGGCTCCATTAGAGAACCATTAGGGCCTATCATTAGGGCCTCATGGAAGCTGAGAATTGCTACTTTGTCAACCAGTGGACATACCGGGAACGGCTCCAGGCCCTCTCGGATGACGAAGCCCTCAATGAGGTGTGTGAGGATGTGAGGTCTAACGATGGCCTGTGAGGGCCGACCCTCAGGGTTCCCTGGGAGGCTGGCTGGGGGAAGCCTGCTGGTGCTTCTTACCGCAGAGGAGAGGAGGGGAGGGGGGGAACTGTTGGCATGTGTGGGGTCCTCCGGTGACCGGATCACAGATCTGCTCGATTGAATGCACGGTTGCTCCGGATCAGCTATGGATAGAGGAGGAGGGGTCAGGTTAGAGTTCTGCAGAAGGGTGGGAGAACCGCCCATCTTTGATAGAGGTTCAAAGTACCTGTACGGTTTTCTGGTTGAGCTGTTACATCATCAGAGGTTCTCTGTGACTCGTCTGGTGGGGACTGTGGTGGCGGGGTGGGCGCACTGATGTACTGAGGACACACGTGTTCTACATCCTTCAACAAATTCATGCTTTCACTCTCCTTCAACAACGCCGTCGCCTGCCAGATTTCATAATAAGCATAAGGATTGCAATTATATTATATATATTTATATGAATAGTTTGCCCCAAAACATTGTCATCATTTACTTATCCTCAGTGTTTTTCCAAAACCATGTGATTTTCTTTCTTCCATGGAACACAACAGGAACAGTGTTAATCACATCAGCAATTTTTTCTATCAACAATAGTGAAGATGGGGTGAAATGTGGATCATGATCATAAAGAATACAAAATGGAAACATGTTTTCACATGTTGTTTTTGTTAAAGGTTAATACATGTTTAAATTGATCTAAATTGTTTGAATGATATTTTCGTCAACTAAAATTAGATGCCATTTTAGTCTAAAATGAATAAATATGACGCAACAAAATATTGACTAAATTCAAAGGATATTTTCATCAAAAGTCAAAAACTATTAAAGTAAAATTAGTATGACATGATAAAATATATTTATAGAATTTAAAAGACATTCTTATTAAAAGACCAAACCCACGACTACAACAAACTGTGTAAAAACTGGTTCTGAAGAATAAGAAGTTGCTTTTTTCCATTTAACAATACACAACCGTTCAAAAGTTTGAGGTTGGTAAGATTTTTTAATGTTTTCGAAAGAAGTCTCTTCTGCTCACCAAGTTCATAAGAAAAGCATTTATTTGAAATAGATTTTATTTTATTTTTTTTTTGCTGTCACTTTTGATCAATTTAATACATCCTTGCAGAATAAAAGTATTAATTTCTTTAAAAGCAAAATCTTACTGACCCCAAACTTTTGAACGGTAGTGTAGCTTCAAAGAAAACCCAAAAAAGCACCATAAACATCATAAATGTAGTCCATATACATGCCATATGGTATATTCTCTGAGTCTTCTGTAACCATACAATAGCTTTTTGTGAGGAACAGACCTATTGTTTGTAATTTGGGTAAGAGTTTAAGTCACTGGTCACATTCAGCTTTTGTTTAATGGAAAAGAGCAGCCTGAACAATCCTTAGATAAATATCTCCTTTCTGTTCCACAGTAAAAAGAAAAAGTTTCGTTAACACTTTAGTTTTCTCACTATTAACTAGTTGCTTGTTAGCATGCATATTACTAGGATATAGGCCGTTTATTAGTACTTATAGAGCACATATTAATGCCTTATTCTGCATGATCATATTCTACATCCCTTAATCCTAATCAATACAACAGCTGTACCTTACTAATTATTAATAAGGAGTAATTAGGAGTTTACTGAGGCAAAAGTCGTAGTTAATACTAATCTTAAGTGTGACCATGGTGTCAAATAAAATGATTATAAGTAAATGACGACTGAATTTTCATTTCTGGGTGAACTATGCTAGTATGAATAAAACAAGACTAACCGAGGGAGCTTCTGTTTGTGTAGCAGGTTGCATCTTTAAGTCCACTGCCACTGTCTGTGGTGGCGGTAGATTCTGAAAAGGCAATTGAACTACTGCTTCATCGACCGGGTGCTCCTCTTCAGACACCAGCATGTGGTCAGACTGGACAGCTACAGTCTGAACTGAGCGTAGAGAGAGTCTCTGCGGCTGGACCAGCCTGGGCAGACCCATGGTGAGAGGAGGGGGGCAGGCCAGAGGTGAATACTGGGAGACCGGCTCTAGCACTGGGCCCAGATGAAGTGGTGGAGGGTCAGGGAGCGCTGCAGGAGGAACTGTGGACATAGACACAACTGCCGACTGATTGGCCGTTTGATTTGCAGACGAGGGCACTGAGAGGAACTCTGTGTGCTGTGATTGGACGGTGGCTGTAGTGGGAGTGGTGCGGGTCTGCAGGGCAAGGGGTAAAGGAGAGCTGTCCTGCGGTGTGACACGCAGAGCGATGGGCTGGACTTGTCTGTGAGCGGCGGCGCTCTGCTGGATGATGAGCTGGTGGGGCGTCACCCTCTGACCAGAAGGGCAGTGCAACTGGTGTCTGACCAGCGTATGAGACTGGACTGGTGTGAACGTTGCTGCAGTAGAGATTGGGAAGCAAACACAAAGTATTCAGTATGAAAAGTTCTAAGATGTTTGATAAGAAAAATAGGTGTGTTATAGCCAGGGGTGCACATAAGTGGTGCGCATGGCACATGTGCGACCAAAATAAAAAATGCACTGGGTAAACAAGTTCAGACCTCTAATTTGCATACCAACATGGTTAACAGCTGTTAATGCACAATCACCGTTTAGATCGACTAACTGTAATACTGCATAAGATTTCCATTTGAACTGAATGCATAATAAATCTGCAGATTTCAAAGCAAAACGCAAAGCTGTGACATTCACTGATGTGCTTCACTCTGCACTCGAGTCCCCCTCCCAGGAATCGGGTCTCCCTTAGGACCCAGGCGGTAATGCCTGATCAAAAATTGTTATTGTGATGTCTTTACTAATTATAACCTATTTCACTATTGTATGATGTTTATCACATTAAGTGCACAAACAACAGGCCTGAAATATAAAATGAATGCCAATGTATTGCATAGTAAAACAAACAAAATATTGGAAGCAAAAAACATACCTAATATAATATACCACCGTTTCTGTTTAAAAAACGTTTTGCAACATTTTGTCGGGGCTGAACGCAGCCCAGATTCCTGAGAGGACTCGATTTCTCACCACATCAGGAATGCATATACTTACTTCTTGGCAACCCGCCAAAATAAAAGCTTGCTGATTTTAGGTATGAAAATGTTGAAAATTCATATACAAATAAAAAATGAAAATGTAATTGTATTTTTTAAGTGTACTATAAAATATGTGTGTTTTTATTTCATACTCTTTTTCTTTTTTAAATATAATAGTATAATCACACTTTATTTATTTTTTTGTTTATTTTATTAAAAAATAAATAAAGTGCAATAATGCTATTATTGATTATTTTATTTTTTAGTTATATTTAATGGAACAAAACTGAATCTCCAGGTGCTCTCCTGAGTGCCAGACTGAAAAACGTATGTGTACCCCTGGTTATAGCAGTGGATCTCAAGATTTTTGACCATTTTTTATTTACAGAATCTTGAAGTGGCAATGTTAAACTAATTAAATAAAATAAATATAAATATAAGAAGTTTAAAAAATGGAATGCTCTTTAGGGGTTCACACTCTTTATGACCAATGAATTTATATGACTTTCCCAGCTGTCCATGGTTTTTAATTATTTCCAACCGATAAAATATAGATTATAATTAATTTTTTATTTCATAAAGTTTTTATTAATTTTCCAGGTCTAGAAATATCTAGCTTTTTCAAGACTGTGGGACCCATGTTTTATAAATAAAAACAGAATTTTTTTAAAAATAATATTTTAAAGCTTGTTTCATCTTAATTTAAATAATTTTAAACTATCTTGCGCCCTCTAGTGGGTCCCAGCCCACAGGCTGACCACTGTGTTATGGCATAAAGCTTAAACAACATGGATCTTTTGCAAATAAATGATTCAGCTTTCTTCAAAAGCCAATATTTGCTACATTTAAATTATTCTGAATGAAAAAAATCTAAATAATGGAGATGGAAATGTGACTTACAAGGAGGAATGTGAGGTTGGGCTGATGGTGGCTGAGTGACATCGGTCAACTGGGACTCACTTCTAGAAGTTTCTACCAGGTTCTGGGACAGCTGTGTGGACTTCAGTGGGCAAATGGACATCTTGGGAAGGGGGGACACCAGCGTCTGGCCTTGAAGAGGAGGCTTGATCTGGATGTTCTGGGCAGTAGCAAGAGCTCCAGGGAGATGCGTGCGGAGAGCCAAGCTTTGAACCTTGCAGAAGACAATATGGAGCATCACTGATAATAGTGTGTCCATGACTTAATACTGATATAATACACAGAATACAGGATACCAAATTTATTTGATAGGTTTAACTGTGTTCAGTTAAATTATTTAATTTTAAAAAATCTGCAAATTTGCATGCCCCCATTCATCATCTTTACATGACATATACAAAATATTAAATAACATTTTATTTATAAAATGCGTAATATATATATATATATATATATATATATATATATATATGATTATTAATTATTTTAATCTGCAACAATAATTTATTTAAAAGAACACTGAAGTGGGTAAAATATATTATTTAATCCTTTCATTATACATCACTAACCTTATCAATTAAACAATTAAATGTATAAATACCACAAATGGCACTAATTCATGAGAATGTCCCATATACAGACCAGCATTTGATCCCTGATATAAAAAATACTCTGTCTCACCTGTGATGATGCTGAATGAGAGGACATTGAACTCACAACAGTCAGATCAGGTTGAACAGCAGCCACAGTGGCAGCAGGAGCAAGAATCAAGCTACAGGTTAAGAGACAATGAGCAATGGGAAGAAAGAAGAAGAAACAGTCAGTGGAAACCTGAGAACACCAGTGAACTCTTTTCTCGAAGAACATAATAGATGCTTACCATCTGAGTGCGCAGATACATTTGGGCCTGGCTACCTGTGGGAGAGCTGTTTCCTAGAAGCATGGCCTGCTGGGATATGGCCCCCCCTGTGCTATTGGAGTTAGTGACCTGGAGGCGACCTATTGGCTGAGTTACAGGAGAGGTTGGCATGGTGATCTAGAGGGAGAGAGGTGTTTTCCTGTATAATTCATCTTTGATCAAAAGCTTAAAGATATAGTTTCTCTAAATCAAATTACGGCACACTTTTAATGGAGCACTTTTGTGTGTCTAAATGAGAGCACATGGTCCATCTATAACAGTGTTTCCCAACCTTTTTTTGCAAAAAAGGTTTTGTGAAGAAACCAGTTTTGATAAGAAAAAAAATCCACTACATAAAAATATAATAAAATTGCATAAACATTGCTTCAAATGGCATATTAAAACTAGATATTTTAAAGTAGTACTCACATTTAATGTGAAACTTGAGCTTAAAGGGTTAGTTCACCCAAAAATGAAAATTCAGTCATTAATGACTCACCCTCATGTCGTTCCACACCCATAAGATCTTCGTTCATCTTCAGAACACAAATTAAGATATTTTTGATGAAATCCGATGGCGCAGTGAGGCCTCCATTGACAGCAAGACAATTAACACTTTCAGTGCCCAGGAACCTACTAAAGACGGATTTAAATCAGTTCATGTGACTACAGTGGTTCAACCTTAATATTATAAAGTAACGATAATACTTTTTGTGCGCCAGAAATAACAAAATAATGACTTTATTCAACAATATCTAGTGATGGGCGATTTCAAAACACTGATTCGAATCTTTTGTTTCGAATCAGTGATTCAGAGCGCCAAAGTCACGTGACTTCAGCAGTTTGACACACGATCCAAATCACTGATTCGAAACAGAAGATTCAAAGCTTCATGAAGCAGTGTTTTGAAATCGCCCATCACTAGATATTGTTGAAAAGTCATTATTTTGTTTTTTTGGCGCACAAAAAGTGTTCTCGTCACTTTATAATATTAAGGTAGAACCACTGCCGTCACATGAACTGATTTAAATATGTTTTAGTAGCTTTCTGGGCACTGAAAGTGTAAATTATCTTGCTGGCTATGGAGGCCTCACTGAGCCATCGGATTTCATCAAAAATATCTTAATTTGTGTCCTGAAGATTAACGAAGGACTTACGGATGTGGAATGACATAAGGGTGAGTAATTAATGACATTATTTTCATTTTTGGGTGAACTAACCCTCTAAGTCAGGTACGAACACAATAAGGTCATATAGATGGCTATATGATGTTGTTGGTGATGACGATAAAACAACTAATTTACATATCGTCCCTGTTGGGCGGAAACGTCGTATTTTTAAAAAAATTAAACACTGTCATTGAAGTTGGTATTGTGGCTTTACATGGTCAGACACTTGCATGTGTTATTATTATATTAACATTTTATGAAAATAAAGCTCAAATGGAGTTTTGACCAGCGAATGAACGATATTTTGTCCGTCACTGGAACAGCCGCATCTGAGGCAGTCAGGAGGAGCATTACGTTTTCATCAACTTACAGGATATAAAGTTTATTATAGCTAAGTTATATGGGCGCTCGGTTTTTCTTGTTGAAATCTCATGATCAAAATCTCATGATCCAAAAGATGAAGCGCTATGCACAAGATATTTAAAATAGTATATTTGCTTCAACTAGACGGCAAATACCAGACTAACGGCATTTTGCGCGCGCAAGTTCGTTATTTCAAATATAGGCGCGCGGCAAGAATATTTTTCGCTCCTCAAATACAAAAACGTTAGTCTTTATGTCTAACGTAGTGTTTCTTGAGTAAAGAAAATGTTGTACTTACGTTACTCAAACATCAATTCTTTATTTTCTCTTTCACTGCAAAGAAGCAATATCGAGGTGGGTGGAGTTATTATGAGGTTTGACTGACAGTTTGAGGAGCCAATGGAATTACGAGGTTTAATCGCAACCTCTTTTTATTGGTTAAATATTTGTACAAATATTTTTTTTTACAGTCTATGGTAAAAACCCACATAAAGGATCACCAATAGCATTAATTTTATTAAACAAAAATGATGAAATATAGAGATATAGAGCAAGACAGCGATGAAATATCCTTATATAGCATTTATTTTTACTTATTTTTTGGACCCTTTTCACATTTCCGGGTTTCTCAGAAGTGGAAGTCGTCATAGTTGGGTAAACTTTTATAGCGGTGAATGAGAGACTTCGTTAAAGGTGCAATATGTAATATTTTTGTAACACTCGCTCCTGCTCTGCTTAATACTACAGTAACATTAATAATCGCATCCATAAACATGATTTGTTCCCAACTCCAATCCCTATTATTTTGCATCGTCCGTTGAGATGGAGACTAAAACTTGGTGTCATCAAGCTACGCCTTTGTTATGAATAGGCTTCTAGCGACCTCTAGCGGACAAAATTATTACATATTGTACCTTTAAATATATTTTTTGTGTTACCATTTGCACAAATAGCAAAAGAAAAACTCCACAATAGTGTTTTCACAACTTTCAAAAAGAGGAAATAAAATAGAGAGCGATTGATAACGGCAGTCAGAAGAGAGAAAGATGTCATTTTTACTGTCACTCCAGCAGCAGTGTTAAATAGTTTTTGTAATTTGATACAGCGCTAATATAATACTAAGTATAGTGTTATAAATGTACATACATTAAAAAAAAAAAAAAAAAAAAAAAAAAAATATATATATATATATATATATATAAAACTTTGCAGGATTTACGATAAAATGCACGGCACACCTGACAACCTGACACACAGTGGTCGGGAAACACTGATCTATATAAAACAAAAGTGGCTTTGTGAAGAAGCTACAATAAAGTTTATATACTAAAGAACAAAAGCACTTACTGATGTTTGAGACACACTAGCAAGCTGAGTTACATTCCCATTGGATGATGGAGGGGAGGAGTTGAGCTGCCTGCCATTAGTCTGTGCGGCCTGATAGCAGGAACAAATTATTATGTTATATTATATTGCACATGTTGTCATATTTATACTCTCATACCTGCTCTGTAGTGGTCAGGATTTGTGCAGCGGTGAGGCTTTGTTGATGCTGCTGTTGTAGTGCAGCTGTCTGCAGCAGGATGTGTTGTTGTTGGGCAGCATACATCTGTTGCAGGTACTGAGCTGTCATGCTCTGTGGTCTGTGTAACGTCTGCTGGATTACCTAGCAAAACACCACATCATAAGCTTCACACGGCACTGGAGGGAATTGTGTATTGCCAATGTTTTTGACTCACGACCACAACAAAGAGACGTGGTTAGGTCTGAAGATTAGGTCAGCCTCAAAACAATGTTCAGAATTTGACTACATTTAAAGGCTGTTGATATTCTTTTACAATAGTATTGTGTGATATCATTTGTTCAGTATGCTACCTGGACCGCCTGCCTGTCTGAAGAGACGTTTCCCAGGGGAATGGAGTTGGGCTGGGAGCCCGTGGGAGAGCTGGATCTGGGTGTAGAGCTCACTGGAGCGGCACTGCTGCCGTCCCCCTCCATCTCTTCCTGACTCTGTTTATTTGTGTCACCCATCAGAGTGGTTTGTTAGCCAACTGAAAAATCACAGAAACATAAAATCAGCCACTATCATTTTTTTTAAATCCAGAAAGATTGAAAAAAATTGAGAGAATATCCTGTATTTTGTAATCCACTTCTGTACTTAACTGCATGGTTTGTTGGCTGATCTAATTGATTGAATTTGATTTCATAAGAAAAAAAAATAATTACAATTTTGGTATTTAATTATTTACAAATTGCATTGGCAAAATTGAGAAAAATGAAACAATTTATCCTATGTCATGTTTTTTCAGTATATTGCTAAAGTAAAACAAACGTTGCAGAAATTAAGTCTCATTTAGCAAAGGACAGTTACCAAAAAGAAAGCGGCTTTAGCATTTATACTTAAAAAAAAAAAAAAAAAAAAAATTCCCTTAAACTGCTTTTTTCATGTATATATTTTATTTACTTTGGGCATAGAAAGTGTAAAAAATCTAAGACTAAATCATATTATTACAAATTAGAAATAATAAAAAAAAAAACGTCATATACTAGGGTAAAAAAAAGTAATTACATAATAGTAATTAGTATTTTTAATAAAGGTAGAATTCACATTAAAGCTCACATTAAAGCATTAAAGGTTATATAGACAATAGCTTATCAGTCATAAAGCCCAGTATAAAATATGACATGTATATATATATATATATACACAGTACAGTCCAAAAGTTTGGAACCACTAAGATTTTTAATGTTTTTAAAAGAAGTTTCGTCTGCTCACCAAGGCTACATTTATTTAATTAAAAATACAGTAAAAACAGTAATATTGTGAAATATTATTACAATTTAAAATAACTGTTTTCTATTTGAATATATTTCACAAAGTAATTTATTCCTGTGATGCAAAGCTGAATTTTCAGCATCATTACTCCAGTCCTCAGTGTCACATGATCCTTCAGAAATCATTCTAATATGCTGATCTGCTGCTCAAGAAACATTTAATGTGTACAATTGTACAAAATATTTGTGTACAATATTTTTTTTCAGGATTATTTGATGAATAGAAAGTTCAAAAGAACAGTGTTTATCTGAAATCTAATCTTTTGTAACATTATAAATGTCTTTACTGCCACTTTTGATTGATTTAATGCATCCTTGCTGAATAAAAGTATTCATTTCTTTCATTTCTTTTCAAAAAAATAAAAATAAAAATTCTTACTGACCCCAAACTTTTGAACGGTAGTGTATAATGCTACAGAAGCTTTGTATTTCAGATAAATGCTGTTCTTTTGAACTTTCTATTCATCAAGGAATCCTGAAAAAAAAGTACACAACTGTTTTCAACATTAAAAATAATCATAAATGTTTATTGAGCAGCAAGATCAGCATATTAGAATGATTTCTGAAGGATCATGTGACACTGAAGACTGGAGTAACGATGCTGAAAATTCAGCTTTGCATCACAGGAATAAATTACTTTGTCAAATATATTTAAATAGTACACAGTTATTTTAAATTGTAATAATATTTCACAATATTACTGTTTTTTACTGTATTTTTAATTAAATAAATGTAGCCTTGGTGAGCAGACAAAACTTCTTTTAAAAACATTAAAAATCTTAGTGGTTCCAAACTTTTGGACTGTACTGTGTATATATATATATATATATATATATATATATATATATATATATATATATATATATATATATATCCTATGTATTCAAACAAATAACTCACTTTATGTAGGCAACATTTTTTGGCTTCTAAAGCTAGACAAAAATGACCTAAACACCAAGACAGACCAATGGTTATAGAGCCAATTTTCCAAAAACACAACAACAAAAGCTGTTACAATTTTTCAAGATAATAATGTCATCAATGCTGAATGTATGAATCATTATGTGAATTCTGGTTGGTGTTATGTTTTCTTTAATTAGGTACATCCCATAGAGATCAGATCATAATCATGAGACAAACAAGTTATTCTTTTAAAAAAATAAATAAATAAATTCACCAATGTTACATTATAGATTCAAAGAGTTCCCAATCCAAACAAACATAAACCAATAAACCAATGAGCATGAAATTAAAGTGATAAGCACATATTTACCAACAACAAGCTTGCACAAATATGACCTTTCAGAATTATTGCACACTTCACATTTATTACACATTATAAAACACCTTTAAATTTACAAGTTTACCAAATTCATAAAATGTCATTAAAATAGCTATAATTAAAATAAACAATTTATTAAAATGTACAATTTAGCTGTAATAATAATTTATACAACTTCATACATTCATTTTTATTTTAATAGTATTATTGGAAACTTTTTTTAATTTTATTTAGGCTAATATTTGACACATTTACATCACTGATGAAAAGTAGTAATGAATTATTTACAGGTTTACATCTGCATTTAACAAAATGTGAGAGTAATGAATGAATGTTTATCAACAATAAACTGAATAAAATACTATTTTAATTAAACAAAATATGAACGTACTATTTTGCTTAAAATCTGACGTTTACAAATGCAACATGTTGATTGGTCGACGCGCAAATGTCGCTTCTTTTCTGGATCAACACTTTTAGAGTTTTTAAAATTAAAACAGTTTAATTTTCTTGTCTCTGTCAGATTACAGTATCTGTACAGTACAGCCTCTGTCAGACTGTTACAATATTTTTCTGGAAAAAATATTAAATTAAATAAACGTGAATTAGTTTTGCGCACGCGCTCTCTCTCTTTTTGCTGTAAAAACGACATTCGATCATTTCAAGTGAATTTTTGTCTAGTGTTTAATATTAACAGTTTATTCCACCCTGTATTTTATATCCAGATACACTCAGAATATGACTCATGACGTCGACTATAAATAATACCGAAATTATAAACTTTTTTAATCCCTAAAGGTCCAGTCAATGAAGTGTTTAAATCTCCTTCTGGATAATAATAATCAATAATAAAAAAATATTTACAAGCATTTTACACAGTGTAGATTAACGGCTAATTTTAAATAGCTAACTAAAATATAAACAATCTGTTAGCATTAGCCTAAAAACTTAAAAACCAAGAATTATCTCAGTGTCGCGAACTTATTATTTCACAAATCAATTATAAATGTAATATAATCTGTTAAATGCAAAGTTTTATTATCTTAATGGCCTATCATGAAATATAAGACGCGCATAACAGAAGTGAATTAATTTAATAAGGAGAAGCGTCGGAATAATTAATAAGGCGTTTTTGCAGTAAAATAACAAAACATTTTTTTTTTTTTTGCTAGTTTTATTCTTGTGTCACTTAAACAACTCGCGTGTTATGCGCTATTAAATATATTAAAAGATTGTTACGGCATTTTAACTTTAGGGAATCACCTGTTTATCACAGTCTGGTGTCGCTTACGAAATGCGTTCATGCGTTGTCGAATATTTCGACAGGCCGAATGTTTTTGGCTCCATGCATCCAGTCATAACTGCTCTAGTGACATGGAGAAACGCCCACCTTTCCAGTCGAGCCCATGACATTCATCTTGTGGGACACTGAGATTTGCTTAAACAAACGTTTTGACGGGAATCATGTTTTTTATTAAGTCTTTACGTCTCCATCTTTGGGGAATCATGCGATCATGACGCGGTTCACCCATGCAGTGTTGAAGGCGCATCAGTCGAGGAGTGTTACCTGCCTGAGATGGGAGTGAGACGTGAGCGCGCGCTGCTGTGCTCTGTCACGGCCTCAGTCATGTTCTGATGCGACAGGCAACGCGCTCTAAGATGGAGATAAAAACAAAACGCTCCAGACGCTGAGATGTTCCTGAGCCAGCAGCACCACTTGCTGTGTAGGAGGACTTCGTGCAGCGCTGCTCTCACCATGACTTTCTCACAGAGCCTATAAATATTGTCATTACAGGCTATTACATTTGTATTACCATTTTGGTAACACTTTACAATAAGGTCTCATTTGTTAACATTATTTAATTGATTACATATCATGAACTAACAATGAGCAATATTCTTATAGTATTTATTAGGCTAACCTTTTTTTTTTTTTCTTTTTTTTTTTAAATGTTCATTAACTAATGTTAACAGATATAACTTTTGATCTTAAAAATGTATTAGTAATGTTGAACTTATTAGCTAACATTGCTGTACAGGTATTTGTATTGTTAGTTGATGTTAAATAATAATGTTAAAATATTATTTTAATAGATTTTTTTAAATTCTGAAACATGCTACTTTTGCATGTAGGCCTAGTGAAAATAGTAATGCGGCGTTTTAACCTATAATTGTTATTTTGAGAGTCATGCACTGCATATATTTTGGTTAGATTTTTTTAATGAAAAGTTATTCATGATGCTCTTTTATGTCAATTCTACCAAGTTTGCCTTTGTAAACATTTCTGTACGCCATTTTTACTTTCATTTCACCAGTTACAGTATTATAAATGAGCCACTGGTGCTGTATAGCTTGAAAATGCTTTTTTAGTTTTTATAACATACACTTTTTAACGAGGCTGAATCCAGCTTCTTATTCGCAGCTTCTTATTGACGCTATCCGGTGCACCTTAAAAGACGCGACGCTTCCGCGTTTGTAGCTTCTTATTCACGCTCAATTTAGGGACAGTGCGGTTTTTCTGTTTTCTGCTTTTTGTGTCTATTTTCAGAATTAAAGGAAAATAAACTATTATGAAATGCAAATAGCACTGATATGTCAGCGAAAATATGCTGCAAAAATGTAAAGGCACTTCAAATATAATTATAGTATTCTTTGTTTATTGAACGTGTCATCAGCTCAACTTGAAGGACCGTGTGGTTTTTCTCTTGTTCACGCTTTTTATGCTATATTGTCTATTTTTAGAAAAAAATAATAAACTATTCTGAAATGTAAATAACACCGAAATATCTGTGAAAATTACTGTACAATTACAAAGGTATATAAAAACAATTACATCATTCTTTTTGCACGTCATCATTTGAATGCATTAATGAATCAATTGAATAAAAAATTTATTCATGCAAATATTACAGATTTCAATATCACAAGGTAACTAGAGACTATCAGCTCCAGCTCCAGCTCCAGCTTGGATCCAGCCTTTTATGAAGACTTCAGATGAAGGACTCCAGAACATCAAACATGGATGATTATACAAAATGATCATGTTATCATTGCTTTGCATGCACACTACTTTTGCTTAAAAGAAGTAATATCTTAATATCTTAATAAAAGAAGTAATATCTTAATATCTTGTACGTTCTGATATCATCTCATAAAAGAAGACTATTGTGTAATTAAATTACCTTTCAGGGTGCGTTAAAACTTGCACTGGGGCATTATTCCCAATGTACTTGAATGTCACCATGCACATTTTCAGACATTTTTACTGTAGCATTATTAAGTTATGGACCCATGAATTTGATAAATGTGACAATACATTTATAGGAGAAATTGCACTTTTGGCCCAGTTGGAGGCGCTATATCTCAGCTGCCTTTAAGGGTGCGTTCAAAGTTGCACTTGGGCCTTATTCCAAGTACACTTGACTGTCACCATGCACATTTTCAGACATTTTTACTGTAGCATTATTAAGTTATGGACCCATGAATTTGATAAATGTGACAATACATTTATAGGAGAAATTGCACTTTTGGCCCAGTTGGAGGCGCTATATCTCAGCTGCCTTTAAGGGTGCGTTCAAAGTTGCACTTGGGCCTTATTCCAAGTACACTTGACTGTCACCATGCACATTTTCAGACATTTTTACTGTAGCATTTTAAAGTTATGGACCCATGAATTTGACAAATGTGACAAAAGTTTCATGAGAAATTGCACTTTTGGCCCAGTTGGAGGCGCTATATCTCAGCTGCCTTTAAGGGTGCGTTCAAAGTTGCACTTGGGCCTTATTCCAAGTACACTTGACTGTCACCATGCACATTTTCAGACATTTTTACTGTAGCATTATTAAAGTTATGGACCCATGAATTTGATAAATGTGACAATACATTTATAGGAGAAATTGCACTTTTGGCCCAGTTGGAGGCGCTATATCTCAGCTGCCTTTAAGGGTGCGTTCAAAGTTGCACTTGGGCCTTATTCCAAGTACACTTGACTGTCACCATGCACATTTTCAGACATTTTTACTGTAGCATTATTAAGTTATGGACCCATGAATTTGATAAATGTGACAATACATTTATAGGAGAAATTGCACTTTTGGCCCAGTTGGAGGCCGCTATATCTCAGCTGCCTTTAAGGGTGCGTTCAAAGTTGCACTTGGGCCTTATTCCAAGTACACTTGACTGTCACCATGCAAATTTTCAGACATTTTTACTGTAGCATTTCAAAGTTATGGACCCATGAATTTGATAAATGTGACAATACATTTACAGGAGAAATTGCACTTTTGGCCCAGTTGGAGGCGCTATATCTCAGCTGCCTTTAAGGGTGCGTTCAAAGTTGCACTTGGGCCTTATTCCAAGTACACTTGACTGTCACTATGCACATTTTCAGACATTTTTACTATAGCATTTTAAAGTTATGGACCCATGAATTTGACAAATGTGACAATACATTTACAGGAGAAATTGCACTTTTGGCCCAATTGGAGGCCCTATATCTCAGCTGCCTTTAAGGGTGCGTTCAAAGTTGCACTGGGGCCTTATTCCAAGTACACTTGACTGTCTCCATGCACATTTTCAGACATTTTTACTGTAGCATTTTAAAGTTATGGACCCATGAATTTGACAAATGTGACAATACAGTAACAGGACAAATTGCACTTTTGGCCCAGTTGGAGGCGCTATATCTCAGCTGTCTTTATTGGTGCGTTAAAAGTTGCACTGGGGCCTTATTCCAAGTACACTTGACTGTCTCCATGCACATTTTCAGACATTTTTACTGTAGCATTATTAAGTTATGAACTCATGTATTTGACAAATGTGACAAAAGTTTCATGAGAAACAACACATTATCAATTTATATTTTCAAATCCGTTAAAGGATTATTAGGCTGCATAATTTAGGTCAGCCAGGACCGGGAACACTTCCTATAACACCAGATGTACCCGTTACATCTGAAAAAGAATGGCATCTACGCTAATATTAGTCTTTCTGTTTATCCAGAGGTTTACCGTAGTCAACCGGATCCGGGCCGTATCCAGCTGAGACCAAGGACCGGTGCCATGACACGACCACAACGCAGCCCTGAAGTATCAGCAGAGATCGAGTCGACTAGATCATCCATTGTGAAGGCCTCATCGACAGGACAGCCAGTAGCACAGTTCCTCAACAGACCGTCCATACTGGCATGATGAATACGATCCTCAACTGGATGGAACTTAAATAAATACTTTGATTGTTGTGATCCTATCAGACTTATGATAGCAACCTGAATTGTAACAAAGCACTGTTCACCAGAGGAGAACTGGCCCCCCGACTAAGCCTGGTTTCTCCCAAGGTTTTTTTTCTCCATTTTAACACCTATTTGCCACTCGTTTTCAACCTGATGTCACCTGATGGAGTTTGGGTTCCTTGCCGCTGTCGCCTTTGGCTTGCTTAGTTGGGGACACTTGACATTTGATATTCAATATTATTCCTGACATTTATTCAACAGTGCTTCTGATCTGCCTGCATTGACACTATTCTTTAAGAGCTGCTGTGCAGCGAAATTATGTACCAGTTATCAATGTAAAGCTGCTTTGACACAATCTGCATGGTAAAAAGCGCTATATAAATAAAGGTGACTTGACTTGACAGACAAGTTATTTGGGAATAGGGTTCCAGTTCAAATTTGAACACACCCTGAAAGGCAGCTGAGATATAGCTTCTCCAATTGGGCTAATAGTGCAATTTCTCCTGTTACTATTGTCACATTTGTCAAATTCATGGGTCCATAACTTAATAATGCTACAGTAAAAACGTCTGACAATTTGCATGGTGACAGTCAAGTGCACTTGGAATAAGGCCCCAGTGCAACTTTGAACGCACCCATAAAGACAACTGAGATATAGCGCCTCCAATTGAGCCAAAAGTGCAATTTCTCATGAAACTTTTGTCACATTTGTCAAATTCATGGGTCCATAACTTTAAAATGCTACAGTAAAAATGTCTGAAAATGTGCATGGTGACAGTCAAGTGTACTTGGAATAAGGCCCCAGAGCAACTTTTAACGCACCCTTAAAGACAGCTGAGATATAGCGCCTCCAATTGGGCCAAAAGTGCAATTTCTCCTGTTACTGTATTGTCACATTTGTCAAATTCATGGGTCCATAACTTAAAAATGCTACAGTAAAAATGTCTGAAAATGTGCATGGAGACAGTCAAGTGTACTTGGAATAAGGCCCCAGTGCAACTTTGAACGCACCCTTAAAGACAGCTGAGATATAGCGCCTCCAACTGGGCCAAAAGTGCAATTTCTCCTGTAAATGTATTGTCACATTTGTCAAATTCATGGGTTCATAACTTAATAATGCTACAGTAAAAATGTCTGAAAATGTGCATGATGACAGTCAAGTGTACTTGGAATAAGGCCCCAGTGCAACTTTGAACTCACCCTTAAAGCAGCTGAGATATAGCGCCTCCAATTGGGCCAAAAGTGCAATTTCTCATGAAACTTTTGTCACATTTGTCAAATTCATGGGTTCATAACTTTAAAATGCTACAGTAAAAATGTCTGAAAATGTGCATGGAGACAGTCAAGTGCACTTGGAATAAGGCCCCAGAGCAACTTTTAACGCACCCTTAAAGACAGCTGAGATATAGCGCCTCCAATTGGGCCAAAAGTGCAATTTCTCCTGTAAATGTATTTGTCACATTTGTCAAATTCATGGGTCCATAACTTTAAAATGCTACAGTAAAAATGTCTGAAAATGTGCATGGTGACAGTCAAGTGCACTTCGAATAAGGCCCCAGTGCAACTTTTGAACGCACCCTTAAAGGCAGCTGAGATATAGCGCCTCCAATTGGGCCAAAAGTGCAATTTCTCCTGTTACTGTATTGTCACATTTGTCAAATTCATGTCCATAACTTAAAAATGCTACAGTAAAAATGTCTGAAAATGTGCATGGAGACAGTCAAGTGTACTTGGAATAAGGCTTGGAATAAGGCCCAAGTGCAACTTTGAACGCACCCTTAAAGGCAGCTGAGATATAGCGCCTCCAATTGGGCCAAAAGTGCAATTTCTCCTGTTACTGTATTGTCACATTTATCAAATTCATGGGTCCATAACTTAATAATGCTACATAAAAATGTCTGAAAATGTGCATGGTGACATTCAAGTACATTGGGAATAATGCCCCAGTGCAAGTTTTAACGCACACTGAAAGGTAATTTAATTACACAATAGTCTTCTTTTATGAGATGATATCAGAACGTACAAGATATTAAGATATTCTTCTTTTATTAAGATATTAATTACTTCTTTTAAGCAAAAGTATTGCATCAAACATGATAACATGTCATTTTGTAAATCATCATGTTTGATGTTCTGGAGTCCTTCATCTGAAGTCTTTAAAAGGCTGGATCCAACTGGAGCTGGAGCTGGAGCTGATAGTCTCTGTTACCTGTGATATTGAAATCTGTAATATTTGCATGAATAAATTTTTTATTCAATTGATTCATTAATGCATTCAAATGATGACGTGCAAAAAGAATGATGTAATTGTTTTTATATACCTTTGTAATTGTACAGTAATTTTCACAGATATTTCGGTGTTATTTACATTTCAGAATAGTTTATTATTTTTTTCTAAAAATAGACAATATAGCATAAAAAGCGTAAATAAGAGAAAAACCACACGGTCCTTCAAGTTGAGCTGATGACACGTTCAATAAACAAAGAATACTATAATTATATTTTAAGTGCCTTTATATTTTTGCAGCATATTTTCGCTGATATATCAGTGCTATTTGCATTTCAAAATAGTTTATTTTCCTTTAATTCTGAAAATAGACACAAAAAGCAGAAAACAGAAAAACCGCACTGTCCCTAAACTGAGCGTGAATAAGAAGCTACAAACGCGGAAGCGTCGCGTTTTTTAAGGTGGACCGGATAGCGTCAATAAGAAGCTGCGAATAAGAAGCTGGATTCAGCCTCCTCACCTTTTAAGAGATTAAAGGGAAAAAAATCTATGGTTTTCATACCCAAATAACTCTGATTGCATCATGCATATTTGTTTAATGGTGAGTTTACATGTTTTAAACTTTGTTTAATTAGTGAAACGGCACAGTAAAGTTCATTGGGAGGTGCATTCGTTTCATCTGCACGTCAGTTCCAATCTGCATAATATTTCAAAAATTATGAAAAGGCATAAACAGTCGTATTTAAATGTTTTTTAAAAGCTCTCAGATTATAATGACATATTTCAGTGAATAGACTATTTACAGCAAACAAACTCCTGCATCTAGAGGGAATCTCCGGTAATCGACACCAGTACAGGGTATGAAGCCTTTTGGCACTGTAATGGAAATGGTTTTGCCACTAGAAGGCGTATTAGGCTACACCATGAAGTATAAGCACACAAGAATCTATTCCCGAATGAATGACTCTTATGAGCTGGTGCCTATAGTGAATCAAAAACATACCACGCGACAGGCGGTGTAATCTGAAATTCTGAACAAATGACACTGTCAGCAGGTTCTTTTAGTGAATCAGTCGGAGTTGAAGTTCTGAAATTCTTGAAATTCTTAGATTAAGCCAGGAGTAGGCCTTAGTTCAATTAGGATATTTAAGTAGCTTTTATAATATACCTTAGGAAAAAAACATTACTGGTGTGTATCTTGAGACAATATATATTTTTTTTTTTTACGTGTACGCTAGTGTAAGCTCACTGGCGAATGCACAGCCTTGCAAAGTATAGTTCATTTGACTCGTATGTGTACACAGGCGTTCGACGCATGCGCAGTTTTGAGCAATCTCTCGCCACGAGTTACAACACATGTAAACATCTTTGTATTCTTTCATGCTAGAGTTTGTTAGAGTTTCCATTGTCCCTGTAGCTTGCAGCATGCATTCTGTTCTGTTAAATGCAGTTTTTCTTTGACTACTTTGTGAATTGACGCCCCCAGGCACGGTTGCCACCTTGTGGATAAAGTAACTACTGCAAAAAATAAATAAATGCGCATGTGCGAAAATCTGGTGGTGTGTGTACAGTATGCGCGTACTCTTCTGATGACAAAATTCACGTCGTGAGTGTGAGTCGGCGGCAAGCTCCGGCATAAATAAGAAAAATGATGCGTGGACCAAGGTGTCTGTCATTGTTTGCATGCTATGTCTGAAATTGCATATGTGTATGCTATACATTTACTATGTAAATATATATTATTAGGCTACTATAACTATACTTTTTACGTGCAGGTCGCACGCAGGGTTGCCAGGTTTTCACAACAAAACCCGCCCAATTGCATTTCAGGGGGGTCCCACGTTAATAATCATGTCCCGGGTGTTAAATTCACATTTTTGGCGGGGCTCCCCTAGTAAAATTCGCATTCCAGGGAATAAATATCACGTTATTTTGGGTCCATTCAACCCGCGGACATGAAAAACAACCCACGGCAACAGTGTAAAAGTAGCCCAATTCTTCGGGAAAACCACAGACATGGCAACACTGGTCGCATATGCGCATTTGATTTTTTTGCAATAATTAGTTTATCCACAAGGTGGCAAATGTGCCCTGGGGGTGTCAATTCACAAGGTAGTCAAAGAAAGATTGCATAAACAGAACAGACCGGAACACATGCAAGCTACAGCGACAATGGAGGCCTACATAGACGCGAGATTGTGTGAAGAGGTTAGAAAGTACCCCCATTTGTACAACTCTAGCATGAAAGAATACAAAGATGTTTACATGGGTTGGCGAGAGATTGCTCAAAACTGCCGTGTCGAACGCCTGTGTATGTGAGTCAAATGAAGTATACTTTCCAAGGCTGCGCGCGTATACTAGCGTACGCGTAAAAAAATGAAGTATACCCAGGGCTTTAAAGGATTAGTTCACTTTCAAATTAAAATTTCCTGATAATTTACTCACCCCCATGTCATCCAAGATGTTCATGTCTTTCTTTCTTCAGTCGAAAAGAAATGAAGTTTTTTGATAAAAACATTCCAGGATTTTTCTCCTTATAGTGGACTTCAATGGCATCCAAACGGTTGAAGGTCAAAATTACAGTTTCAGTGCAGCTTCAAAGGGCTTTAAACGATCCCAGACGAGGAATAACGTTCTTATCTAGAGAAACCATCGCTCATTTTCTAAAAATGTTTTTAAAATTATATACGTTTTAACCATAAATGCTCATCTTGAACTAGCTTGAACTAGGGCAGTAATACACTTAGCAGTGTCTACACTGCTGGAATTCAAATAGAGAAGAAGAAGAAGAGAGCTAGTTCAAGATGAGCATTTATGGTTAAAACGTATATATATATATATATATATATATATATATATATATATACAGTACAGTCCAAAAGTTTGGAATCACTAAGATTTTTAATGTTTTTAAAAGAAGTTTCGTCTGCTCACCAAGGCTACATTTATTTAATTAAAAATACAGTAAAAAATAGTAATATTGTGAAATATTATTACAATTTAAAATAACTGTTTTCTATTTGAATATATTTCACAAAGTAATTTATTCCTGTGATGCAAAGCTGAATTTTCAGCATCATTACTCCAGTCTTCAGTGTCACATGATCCTTCAGAAATCATTCTAATATGCTGATCTGCTGCTCAAGAAACATTTAATGTGTACAATTGTACAAAATATTTGTGTACAATATTTTTTTTCAGGATTATTTGATGAATAGAAAGTTCAAAAGAACAGTGTTTATCTGAAATCTAATCTTTTGTAACATTATAAATGTCTTTACTGCCACTTTTGATTGATTTAATGCATCCTTGCTGAATAAAAGTATTCATTTCTTTAATTTCTTTTCAAAAAAATAAAAATAAAAATTCTTACCGACCCCAAACTTTTGAACGGTAGTGTATAATGCTACAGAAGCTTTGTATTTCAGATAAATGCTGTTCTTTTGAACTTTCTATTCATCAAGGAATCCTGAAAAAAAAAGTACACAATGTTTTCAACATTGAAAATAATCATAAATGTTTACTGAGCAGCAAATCAGCATATTAGAATGATTTCTGAAGGATCATGTGACACTGAAGACTGGAGTAACAATGCTGAAAATTCAGCTTTGCATCACAGGAATAAATTACTTTGTCAAATATATTTAAATAGTACACAGTTATTTTAAATTGTAATAATATTTCACAATATTACTGTTTTTTACTGTATTTTTAATTAAATAAATGTAACCTTGGTGAGCAGACAAAACTTCTTTTAAAAACATTAAAAATCTTAGTGGTTCCAAACTTTTGGACTGTACTGTGTATATATATATATATATATATATATATATATATATATATATATATATATATATATATTTTTTTTTTTTTTATTTTTTTTTTTTTAAGAAAATGAGCGATGGTTTCTCTAGATAAGACCCTTATTCCTCGTCTGGGATCGCTGTAAACTGTAATTTTGACCATTTGGGCTCCATTGAAGTCCACTATAAGGAGAATAATCCTGGAATGTTTTCATCAAAAACCTTAATTTATTTTCCACTGAAGAAAGAAAGACATGAACATCTTGGATGACATGGGGGTGAGCAAATTATCAGGAAATTTTAATTTGAAAGTGAACTAATCCTTTAAGCCTGGGCATTGGTGAATTATTCTGATTTCTGACATTACTTTCTTCTGACTTGAAATGAACCAATAACTGTTAGGTCTAATGTTAATAATGTGCAAATACTATATATAAGGACTTAATTTATCCCGCATCTAAAAAGTATGTAGTCATTTTAAATAATTTTCTGATTTGTTATATCCATTTTATTGAAATTTTAAATAAAAATCGCATTTCCTATTTGCCAAATATTTCTATCTTTAAAAGGAATCAGAATCTTCACGAATCGAATCTTCTCAATCTCCACCCTCTTCGAATTGTGTGTGGTATAATCGGAATGCTACCGGACGCTCCCATCCAACCAATAAGATCCCATTAGAACATATTTCCACAATACTCCAACATTAATCATATCGCAGATATTCAATATTTGCACCTTCTCTAAACAATCAAGACAAACACTTTTCTGATACTAACAGTTGCTAATAATGTGTAATGTGTGTGTTGGAAATCCCCCTCATCTCCCCCTCCACATTCCGCTGTTTGGATCATTCCGTCTCGAGGCCTGCGCGAGAGAAGGGAGTGTTTCCCGTCAGACACAGAAGTTCTAGTAGTCAGATTATTTTGGTCAGAACTTTACTAACGTTAGTTATATTTCAGACAGGCCGATTGGACCACTGGGGTCAACACTAATTTAGTCCAAGTAATAAGTCCAGTTTTCTAACTCAGGTTGTTGTTGTTTTTCTCGCCAGTCGACAGCGGGCTAGCCTCGTTAGCTAAGTTAGCTCGCTAGCCGGAGAGTTCATAATGCCTACGCTGCGGGACAGCACCATGTCCCACCCCGGAGAAAACCCGCACCAGGTCCGGGTAAAAGCTTACTACAGAGGGTAAGTAGTCTGTGAGACTCTGAGCTGTATTTTTAGATGCTTCGATACACTTATACTCTTATTTTGACCTCTTAATAGAACAGTTTCGGGATATACACAACTAAATAATTAGCCTGCTAACTGGCAGTATTAGCTAAGCCCAAACAAAACTCTTGATGAAGTTGTCAAGTGACACCAACTGCAATAAAACAGCTGTTTAGTCATTTCTTTATCTACAGCTGTTGTAGTCGTTCACATAATAGTATACAAAAACAAAGTGATTATATGTTTGTGTGTTGTTTGTCAGTTAATGGCTTGTGATGTGTTGTTTTCATCTGAGAGCTGTGTCTGTCATGGAGCTGGGTATATCTATTAAAACATTTGAGATGTGTCACATATAGGTGGTTTTATATGATGGTAGGATATAAGGGAAAGCAAGTCACAGATACCTGTAATAAAATTAAATGATATTCAAACAGTGTATTCATTTGTCATGAACACAAAATGTAGATCATGATGTTATTTATTTAACCCTCTGTGGTCTGAGGATTTTTAGGGTCCTGGATAAGTTTGACATGCCCTGACATTTTTATTGTTTATAAACATATTAATGACAAAAGTGCCATTACACTGTATTCAGCATGAACTAGGCTACCATAATATGTGAGGAACATGTGTGTACATGTTTGTATTTTTGAAGGAATAACGTTTATGCGTGGTTATTGGAAAAACAAAAAACTTAATTCACAGAAATAAGGCCACAAAACTAATGTTATATATGTGTTCACAAGACTTCTGTGTATTGGAGGTTGTAAACTAGATTTTTTGCTTCAAAAGTATGTAAAAATTATCCTGCCTACTCGTTCATATAAAACACTATATTAATTTAAATTTTGCAAGACACTTTTTTATCAAGAAACAGTATGCGTGGAGGTGTGAATCTTTCTAAATGAGAACATTAGTGAATTGTTAGCAAAATGGGAAGTTAAACAACCTGTAAATGTGTTTATTCCTCTTACTGTTTAGGGAAACAATTCTTGGGTTGCTATATATTACTTTTAATGTGAATAAATAAGCACAGTGATGTCACAGTGGTTTCAATCAGAGCTCTGTTCCATTCATGATGACGCTTTACGCTTGTCATGCACTTGAAAAACTCGTACAGCAAGTATCTTTTGCCAGACCTGTTGGAGACTGATTCCTACTTACACTCCCCAAGAGAGCTATTGTGTGTGTGCAGCTGTCAGGATGATTCAATCAGTTTCTGTTCCAGCTGAATTTGTTGATAATAGTTATTATTATCTTCATCGTTGTAGGGGACTGACAGGTCCTCCGTCATTAGTCTCTATGAATTGGCCTCAGTGATGCAAAAATCTTCAAAGAAACCTATCATCCCACAGTAGGGTTGTGGCGATAGATGATAGTATTGTGTATCACTGATGCCTTTGATGATATTAAGATGATAAATGTCTTTATTATTATTATTATTATCAGGTTAGTATGATCAAATTCAAAGCGACACACTTCATTACAACATCACAACTTCATCCCACATCAAAATTGAATCGCAGGGTGATCAAGATTTACAAATTGTCAAGAATGCTTGTTTAAAAGAGATGCATCATTCTTTTACAGTTGTTGTTTAAAAGGTTAGTGACATGACATTTTTCTTCAACTCCATCTTTGCTTCCAAAATGATAGAACAACATTCTCATTTCCAATGATAATAAAAATTTCATTTATTTTATCAAGTGAATAAATAAATGATCAAATAAGTAAACTCTCACACCCCAACACGCAATAATACTGACTATTGTGACTAAAGCCTGGTATATACTCGCCACGTTTGCACGAGCGCGAAGGTGCACGTGTCAAAAATGACGTCATCGTGTGTGGGCAGTTGTGCGCGTTGAGTGCGTGAGACCCCATTTTGGGTGTGCACGGCATTTTTTGTAACTTTGAGTGCGACTACACTTCCGAAGATGCGTGACTTCGAGGCAATTCTGGCCGAGCAGGTACATCTGTACTGGCATACAAACGAGCCTACGATTGCGGAAATAAGCATTTTTAATGAAAATAAAGGTCCATGTTTAATAAAAATGTTCATGAAATTAAATGAAAATGTTTGGTGAAATTAGAAAATAGATAGTAGTAGATTAATTTAGTTTTATACAAATGTTCTCATAAGCATATTTTGATCTAATGTCATAAGTAATAATCTCAAGATTTACTGGGTTTACATTGTTTTGTAGTGTGGATTTGGTGAAGTGTAATACAAACAAACATAATCACGTGTGTATCTTACTTCTCACCGTTGCTTCCTTATCGTTTAAAGGACAATTAAGCCGGGTTTCCACCACAGGAACTTTCCCCAGGAACTAGGGACTTTGGGGTGGTACTCTGTGTGTTTCGACCGTGGGAACCAGGGTCTAAATGAAGTTCCAGGTTAAATTTTCCCCCTCAGAAAGTCCCTGCTCACGAGGTAGTACTTTTTCAAAGTTCAGGAACTTTCGGGGGTGGGACTTGGAAGCTGAACATCCTGATTGGTTGAGTTAATGCAGCATTTTGATTGGTGACTCCACGCAGCATTTTATTTCAGCCACCATTTTTAAAAGTCTTTTGCTGTGCCTACAGTAATAGTTGCTATTCAAATCAACAATAAAGTGTGAATTACGCTTATATGCGGAGGATGAAATCCAGCGGGAACTGGAAAGTCGCGTGCAGTCCTACGTCACTGGACTAATTTGCCTAATCTTTACGGGACTTTAGACCACGATGGAAACACAGACAGCAACAGGTCTGGGGGAAAAAAAGTTCCTGGGACAAATTGTTCTGGGTAATTTCGGTGGAAACGTGGTTTGAATCGCCCCCTGTCATTTCAAAGAATTGAACAGCAGTGAGCACATCAAGTATAAACGACTCGTCTGTTTAGTGAGAAGCGCGGATGCTCACAGTGTGGAGCCTGGCGAAAGTATAAACAAGGCTTAAGGAGCATATCTCCCAACGCTATCCCACAGTACGATCCTTTGTTTTTGAAAGCTCAGTTTCTGATTTTATTTTGTTTTTTAAGAAAAGCTCTAATTGAGAGAGCATGAATTGATGGCCTGTACTGTATAAAAATAGTAGCACAGAATTCCTGGGTGTGAAACCCACCATTTGTCCCTGTATGTGTGCTCCCTGAGGTTTCTGTTGTTTTTCAGCAGGTCATTTTAGCCAATCTTTGAACCAGTTTCAACCCCCTTATTCTATATAAACTTCTATTGTGGCTGTGATGGACCCAATCAGAGGTTGTTTCTTTTGGTGTGTGGAGGCCTTAATGGCAGGTTTCTGCCTGAATGCAGCTCAGTCTTGAATAGAGTGAAGGACATGTTACTCTCTGCACCTTTTATGTTCTGTATGAAACCTCCTGAAGCCTGGTGAAGATAAAATTCACAGTCTTTATCCTCCTTCTCCTCTTTCACTGCTCTCTCTGCTCTCTTTGATCCACTTATTGCTCTCTTTCTGGCACCCATCCATTTTTTATTCTGTCATGTATTGTATGACTGTAATAATTCTTTTAGAGGATCTGACCTAGGGCTGTTCAACGATAATCGTGATTATCGTGTACAAAATAAGAGTCTGTGTTTACGAAATATGTGTGTTTGTTCTGTTTATAATTATTATGTATATATAAACACACATTCATGTATATATTTAAGAAAAATATCTTATTTCTATAAAAATATTTATATTTATATATAATATAAATCTATAAAAATATAAATATATAATTAAACATACATGCATATATTTTAGGGATGCACCGATACCATTTTTTTAAGGACCGAGTACGAGTACCGATACTTTTCTTTTAGTACTCGCCGATACCGATGCCTATTTGGTGATGTTGCAGTTTTCCAAGCACAACACAGTGACACTAATGAATAAAGGACAGCTTCTTTATTATTACTCTGATGAAAAGAGTAATAATTTTTATGTGCTTGTCACAAACTTAAAGAACAAAAATTTCACAGTGTCCAATAACCTTCAAAAGGCATAATTACCCATATATATAATTGTTGTTATATAAAAAGAAATTTACAAACAAATTACAAACAATACAACAAATACTATAGAGATACAAATTAAAGGGTTAGTTCGCCCAAAAATGAAAATTCTGTCATTTATTACTCACCCTCATGCCGTTCCACACCCGTAAGACCTTCATTAATCTTCGGAACACAAATTAAGATATTTTAGTTGAAATCCGATGGCTCCGTGAGGCCTCCATAGGGAGCAATGACATTTCCTCTCTCAAGATCCATAAAGGTACTAATATTAATTATAATATTAATATTATAAAGCGACGAGAATATTTTTGGAGCGCCAAAAAAAACAAAATAACAACTTATTTAGTGATGGCCGATTTCAAAACACTTCTTCAGGAAGCATTGGAGCACAGATGAATCAGTGTGTCGAATCAGCTGTTCGGAGCGCCAAAGTCACGTGATTTCAGCAGTTGGCAGTTTGACATGCGATCCGAATCATGATTCGACACACTGATTCATTTATGCTTAGTTGCATCATGAAGCAGTGTTTTGAAATCGGCCATCACTAAATAAGTCGTTATTTTGTTTTTTTTGGCGCTCCAAAAATATTCTCGTCGCTTTATAATATTAATATTGAACCACTGTACTCACATGAACTGATTTAAATATGTTTTTAGTACCTTTATAGATCTTGAGAGAGGAGATGTCATTGCTCCCTATGGAGGCCTCACGGAGCCATCAGATTTCAATTAAAATATTTTAATTTGTATTCCGAAGATTAACGAAGGTCTTACGGGTGTGGAACGGCATGAGGGTAACTAATTAATGATAGAATTTTCATTTTTGGGTGAACTAACTAGCCTGGATGCCAGCCGAACTTAGCCCCGCCCACAACATTTTGAGGTCGGGGAGTTCGGTCTGGACTCGATCCGTAGAGGAGTAATTATGCCCGAACAGAAACTGTTCGGACCAATCACATTGTCAGGGCGATGATTGACAGATTATCACCAGAAACGTAATCAGCCACGTCATCAAAGAGCGCTTGGGGAGTTTGATTGACAAGCGATCTAACCAATCAGAACGCCGCATCCGCTATTTTGTCCGACAAAGCAGTCAGGAGTTAGAAGATTAACCTCGGTGGAGTTAAACTTGAAAAATTGTGCATATTGACGTCTTTCCGCGTTTGAAACAACATTCATTCTCATGTTCATTCATGTTTATTTGATGCTATAAATGGACTAGTAGGAAGAGATGATCGGTTCACGAGCCTCTTGAGCTGAGGCGCTACAGCAATCTGTCACGATCATGGTCACAACCCATTAAAGAGCCACAAAACAGTTTTTATTGTTTGAATTTTTTTAATAACTACACAGTTTGAAAGCTGGGACTTTGTTTAATATCATAAGTAACCTGCTCTGTCTCGTCTGTCGATGTGTTGTCAGTTTCCTCTTGCTCCGCGATGTATTTTCCACTCTGTGTGGCGTGACAGCGCCACGGCTTAACTAAGGGGGGCGAGTCTTTGCGAAAGGTCAATTAGTTTACAACAATGATGGCTGTTGAAGAACTGAGATGTGTAGATTCCGCCATCGCGTCCGTTATAAGATATCGACAGCGCATTAATTTTAAAAAAGGAACAGAGGACCGCGATCAAGGCATTTGTCGATGGGAAAGATGTCTTTGCCGTCCTTCCTACGGGATTCGGCAAAAGTTTGATTTATCAGCTGGCCCCGATGGTCGCTAAGAAGAGTTCTGTTGACAACTATGCGTCGCTCAACATACGTCATTTACTCTGTAGCTCTGATTGGTTGTAGGTCTATCCAATTGAGGTCTTTCCTGGATCGGTTGAAATACGCCCCCATAATCAAAGCCCAATGGAGCAGTATCAGACTCATATTCGAACTAGAATTGAGTATGACCATGTCAGGCTATGAACTAACCCTTTAAATAAACTAGTTTTTCAGATACAGTAGTTTTATTTAGCATGTATACATTTATTTAACGTATTTTGACAAATTCTGACAAATATAGGCTACGGTCCCTTTAAGACAGAATCCATGGATACTGACACACATCCTGTTTTCACCCAAATGTTTACGTCTACTTAAGCCATAACCGACTGTATTTATGTTACTCCACACGATGACAACTACGTGTGCATTTGACCATTCAGGCGGAAGGAGAACTGATCGTGCGCTGTCTGAGAGAACTGGGATCGCGCGCAAGAAAGAGAGAGTGTGTGCGAGAGAGCGTGCTTCTGGTCTGTGTCATTCAGCGCGATTCCGCCTATCCCGCCTTCACGAATTGATAACGAATTGTGAATGAAAGCATGCAGTTCGCAATGTGTGTGTTGTCATCATTTTGAAGTATTCCCACACCTCTGAGGCTGACATTGTTTCTGCTGCTGCCGCCGGAGTCTCTGTGCACGGAAAATTCTGTCAGTTACGTCACGTGAGGTATCGGGGGTATTTTTACGAGTATGAATACAAGTACATGAGCTTGGTATCGGCCCGATATCGGTATCGGTGCATCCCTAATATATTTCTTAAATATATACATGTATGTGTGTGTATTTACATATAATACTTATACACAGAACAAACACACACATATTACTTAAACACACTCTTATTTTGTACATGATAAACATGATTATCTTTGAACAGCCCTGACCTATATTGCAACTCTAATCTGAAAATTTTTTTTTATGCATGTTGAATACAGAAGTGATGTCACGTTTGTGCATTTGGGCATCATATAAGAGTCCTGCTTAGCTCTGCCTATTTGTCATGGTCATCTTCTCTTATATCGAAATCCCCCAACAATTCTCTTAATTTCTTGTTATAGACTTGTAAATTTTGAAATGTTGGTAACCAAAATTTTTTTTGTGACCATTAAAAAACACATGCACGCAAACAGGGAAAATATTTTCTTTTATATCTTTTTTTTTTTCCCCCTTTTTTTTCTTACACAGACAAAAGGTAGTCATACAGGTTTGAAACGACAGTAAATGATGACCGTTCCCCTTGACTTTTAGTATATGTTAGCTTGTTTACACCTTTATGTATTTGTATATTTAAGAGCAGGAATGAGTATGTGTTCAGTATGCTGTTGTAAAGGGAGTGTGAGCTGATCCATGTATGCCCTATGGAGGAATGTGGCTTCACCGCTTCCTTTCAATGATGCTGAGCTCCTGCGGGGTGCATCTGTTCACTAAGAGAGGGGTACAGATCCATCTTCCTTGCATTGTCAATTATGTGCCAGAATAATGTTATATCATTTGCAAGAGGCAACAGTAAGAGGAAGTTTATCCATCTGTAAATATTACCTAAAGCACAGTTCACTGATGCAGAGCGTTCATTATGTCAGAGATATGCATCACAGGAAGAACAGAGCTGCCCTTTAACTAACATACAGTAGCTTCATCATAATGACCCTGGATCAGATAAAATCAGCCTTGTGATTTTTCTTTGTCATAAGGTGTGTGTGTGTGTGTGTGTGTACATTCCCACTAGTTTCAGTGGCATGTGTGGGTCAGTGCGCTGGCTCGCAGACAGGAAGTACTCCCCTGCTGTCAATAATTAACCAAAACAGTGTGAACACAGTAGAAAACAAAGGGAAAGAAGCTGCTGGGTTCCTCCTACTATGGGAATGTGCTAGTAAAACAACACACTGCTTCCCAGAAACTCAATGTATGATAGTCCTGCTGCATGGTATTCATACTTTTGGTGAAGGCTGATGGCATTTTAAATGCATTTCCATAATTACCAAGCTCAAGGATACAGAATGGCTTCACAAATTTATGATCAGCTTTTAAGGGCACCTATGATTTTTGAACATATTTTGTGTCCGCTGTGTGTGTGCGCACAACCAGAATCCACCCACTTCCTTTTTTTCCCCCTCTTTTCCCCTTTTTTCCCCCCTATAGATCAGAAAGAGTGTCTACAAATTAATTGTTCATGTATTCAGCAAGGGCTGCCCTCAATAGTCGACTAAAATTTTATTAGTTAGTTAGTCGCAGAAAAAAAAAACTTTGGTGAAGTCACGTGAGGGTCAGGTCCTTGTAATAATTACAGTGTGTCGGGCAGGAAATCCAAACGTTCGACCATCAAAATATGTCTTATCATTTGAAACATAAGTAGTAACAACTTTACATGGCTGCTCGCTCTATCGTTAACCTAGATAAAGTGCGCTGTTATTAGGCACATATCCAAGTGTTTGTGCCAAGTGTGGAAGCTAAAGTATAACACTCTTACTGCGTGACATGGAGGAGCTGGCATGATCACTTGCATTTTTTCCTGATAATAGCGGAAACAACTTAAAATACTCTGTCATTTTTGGTCATACAGATAAGAGTAATACATAATTCAAAACTGTAGGGTCTACTTTATTTAACCTCACAATGCAAGAAAATCTTGTGTCTTTGTAAAACGAAGAAAACACACAGGATGTGCTTTCTGCCGTCTCGATCTCTGTGAACTGGAGTGCGTCACAAAAATGAACCGAAACTTAGATTATAGGCTTGTTTTTGCTTTTATTTATAGCATGGTATAATAAATGATCTGTGGGGTGAACTATGTATTTTGAGCTGAACTGAGAACACATTCTGGGGACACCTGAGAATTATTTTACATTGTAGAGCTGCACGATTAATCAAGTCAGCAAGTCATTGAATCGTTCACTCAAGAGATTCGTTCAAAACGATAATTCATCCAGTAATAAAACAAGTGAAGTCTTTATGAGTGAGTCATTGAATCATTCATTCAAACCAGTTTTTAAAAATAAATAAATAATTCTAATTAATTAAATATTTTTAAATAGACTGCAGCAATTAACATTTTGTCAGAACCTGTGCTAAATTACGTTACTTTGTTTAGTTGTCTATTCGGAATCCTAAGAGAATCGTCATCTCTATATTAAACACTTGATTCTCAATCGTGCAGCTCTATTACATTATGTATAAGGGGCACAATAGCTCACCTTTAATAAAATAGATAATATTCTTTGAATTAACTGTTAATAAATAAACCAGTACTGAATGTCACCTTTTTCTCTTCTAGGGACATCATGATCACACATTTCGAGCCCTCCATCTCCTACGAGGGGTTGTGCAGTGAGGTGCGGGACATGTGCTCCATGGACAATGACCAGCTCTTCACCATGAAATGGATTGATGAAGAAGGTTTGTCATTTCATTTGTGTTTGTCTCTCTGGCCTTATTTACAGCTGGTATCAACATCTGTCCAAGGTGATGCGATCACAAGCAGTCAGCCGAGACTGATTGCCATTTACACCAGGTATTAACATGAGTCTCCTGTGACCTCTTGTGATCAGACTTCATTGAGCAGAGGCTGTCTGATTTCATAACTAAACACAAGACTTGCCAAACCAGTCAGTGCGTTTACAAGCAGTTTTAATTCAATAATTTTTAATTCATTTAATTTCTGCCCATTACCTTTATTTCACTCAATGTTAAATTAGTTTTTTTCTTGAGTTGTTGTTATTGCATTGACTCCATGGACAATGACCAGCTCTTGAGCATGAAATGGATTGATGAGTAAGGTTTTAAAATATATTAAGTAGAAAAAATTTTTTTAAATTGTAATATTCAATATCACATTTTTACTGTATTCATTTTAAATTAATGCAGCTTTGATGAGACTTGTTTGTAAATATATTATAAATTAATATAATTATAATAACATAATATACATTAATTTAACTTATATGTGATTATATACAGTACAGTCCAAAAGTTTGGAACCACTAAGATTTTTAATGTTTTTAAAAGAAGTTTTGTCTGCTCACCAAGGCTACTTTTATTTAATTAAAAATACAGTAAAAACAGTAATATTGTGAAATATTATTACAATTTAAAATAACTGTTTTCTATTTAAATATATTTCACAAAGTAATTTATTCCTGTGATGCAAAGCTGAATTTTCAGCATCATTACTCCAGTCTTCAGTGTCACATGATCCTTCAGAAATCATTCTAATATGCTGATCTGCTGCTCAAGAAACATTTAATGTGTACAATTGTACAAAATATTTGTGAACAATATTTTTTTTCAGGATTATTTGATGAATAGAAAGTTCTAAAGAACAGTGTTTATCTGAAATCTAATCTTTTGTAACATTATAAATGTCTTTACTGCCACTTTTGATTGATTTAATGCATCCTTGCTGAATAAAAGTATTCATTTCTTTCATTTCTTTTCAAAAAAATAAAAATAAAAATTCTTACTGACCCCAAACTTTTGAACGGTAGTGTATAATGCTACAGAAGCTTTGTATTTCAGATAAATGCTGTTCTTTTGAACTTTCTATTCATCAAGGAACCCTGAAAAAAAAAAAATACACAACTGTTTTCAACATTGAAAATAATCATAAATGTTTATTGAGCAGCAAATCAGCATATTAGAATGATTTCTGAAGGATCATGTGACACTGAAGACTGGAGTAACGATGCTGAAAATTCAGCTTTGCATCACAGGAATAAATTACTTTGTCAAATATATTTAAATAGTACACAGTTATTTTAAATTGTAATAATATTTCACAATATTGCTGTTTTTTACTGTATTTTTAATTAAATAAAAGTAGCCTTGGTGAGCAGACGAAACTTCTTTTAAAAACATTAAAAATCTTAGTGGTTCCAAACATTTGGACTGTATTGTATATTATATGCAACTTTTTGTTGTCCTGGACGCATCAGTATTTACACTATAAATGAAGTGTGGTCACTTTCGTGTCTGACTACCTCCATATGTAGTTTGGTGATTGGGACTAAACCTGTGTTTAGTGATGTCCGCTTGTGATCAAATCCCCTGAGACAGATGTTAATACCAGGAGTAAATCTCATTCTGTTCCTCTAACTGTCACCGTAGCAACAAGCTTCCCCCTTGCCTTTCTGCTGAAAAGCCTACCTCATTTGCACCAACGCTATATATTACAAATGAACCCACTTTTGGCAGATTGCATTAGAGTCTCAGAATTACCCTGGACTCCACTGGCAGGAATGAAATGGATGGATTTTACATGAGGAATAAAGTGAATCTGAATGCAGTGCACAGCAGGGAGCAGGTTTTATGCTGGAAAGATTGACTGGGTGCGATGATTAACTGCTGCATTAGTCATGCGAGATGGAAAATGGAGATGGAAGAACATTCATTTAAATACCAAAATCTTCACCATTCCATGCTGAGCTCAGAGTCACGCTGCTCATTAGCATAGCTGATCTGAGAGGGCCGTCATGGCGAAGAGTTAATCCCTTCTGTCTGCACAAGCTTTGGCACCGATGCCCGATGTCACTCGTTGCCTCTGCTGTGATGTCTGATTGAGGGCTGTGTGTCTACGCAAGCCGAGACAGTCGGTGCCACAGGCTGCTCTTTAGATGACAAACAGGATTGATGTCAACTTTGGACAATGCCACATGTTACTAGTTCATGGTGAAAAACCAATAGATTTTTGCTTTATGCTCTGCAAACATCATTATAATCATAGCATGTGAAGAAGGGACTCGTTTCTTGTCTCTTTCTCAGTCCTGTTTTATTTTTCACCCACTCTCTCTGTTTCTCTGTGCTGTCAGGTATGCTGATGTCTTTGGTAAAGAGTTTTCTAGTGAGTGTTCACCGTGTTTGTCATTGCAGGGGATCCGTGCACCGTTTCTTCTCAGCTGGAGCTGGAGGAGGCCTTACGTCTCTATGAACTCAACAAAGACTCAGAGCTCATTATTCACGGTATGCTGGGATTTGGCTTTTGATGTGGGTGGGCTGTAGTGCATATGCTTTTGTGCTTTGTGTAGTTGTCCAGATTCTTGAAAGAATTATGACAGATGAAGTCTTACACCATGTTTTAAAGGGTTAGTTCACCCAAAAATGAAAATTCTGTCATTAATTACTCACCTTCATGTCGCTCCAAACCCGTAAGACACAAATCAAGATATTTTTGATGAAATCTGAGAGATTTTTGTCCCTCCATAGACATCTATGCAACTGAAACTTTGACACTTCAAAAAATTCATAAAGAGATCGTAAAACTAATCCATATGAATTGAGTGGTTTAGTCCAAATTTTCTGAGATTCAATCAACGATAAACAGATCAAATTTAGGCTTTTATTCACATGTAAATATTCATCAACTCACACATCAGTTGCGGTAAACAGAAGCTCAAGCATGTTCGCTTGACGATTTATTTATTATGTGTTGTCCGTTTTAATTTTTCTGCATTTTTTGATTCATAATGGAGGTTTAGTGTTTAAATTAATCTTTCGAATTCACAATCACGTGTATCAATACGTGGGTATTGAAATCTCTTTTGAACGCTTGCTCACTTATCACTTTGTAATTCGCAATCATGCTCATCTGTGTATAGGGAGCAGCGGTACTTATCACACATTTTACAAGATAAGATATTTGTCAATGCAGTCATGATCTGTTGTGCATCACTGCCATCATCTTGTCAGTCATCTCTCCTTACTCTCGTCATGATAAGTGAAATATTGACTCCTGCTGCGCTGTGCTGCGACTGCAGCAGTGGCAGTGTTTCACAAAAACCTAGGGTATGACGTAACTCTATCTGGCCATACAACAACGACATTCCCAAGTAACCACATTGTATCTAAACAAAATGTGTTCAAAAAATCCACCATGCTAAAAGAATGCATGTAGTCCACGGACATGCACAGACTTACAGATAACAGCAATACAAATTCTGAAACAGCCTAAGCCTTTTCAAAGCTGCAATTTCTGCCAAAGTTGAACTGGTAAAAGTGGTACTAGCAGAGCTAGTAAAATTAATAGTTCATTAAGCTATCAACACACTTCACAAAATTATCTGCCATTCATACTGTGACAGGCAGTCCAAACCCACCACCCAGATGTTGTCATGACAACTGCCAACAAGCAGATTTTTAAAATGGTTTGATAACACATAGTTGACAGACTATGAATCTAAAATATGTAGACTAAAATATTCTTGACTGTAAATTTAGGTAGGGCAGATTCTGGGTCTTGGTGCTAGTCTATGATAAACATTTTGTAAGCTTTATAATCTCTGAACACACGCAGAAAACCTTTGGCAGAGGCGTTATTCAGCCTGAGGGTGGTGCTCTAATGTTGATTGACAGGTTTTAAGTACACATGACACACATAGAATCTTAGAATGTTGAATCATAGAATAGAATGTTGAGGAAGAAATTCCAGTGAGGAAAAGAATGTCTATTCTCAAACATAAAACAAACACAACAAATCTATTAAAAAGTCTATTCACATGAGAATGTTTAAACCAAAGGATTTATGCTTACCAACTAATTTAATATCGATTCAGTTTATATAGAGTTTTGGCAACAACAGTATTCTAGAACTGGAAGTAAAATTTAAACTTAAATTTTTCCACAGAGAATTATTAATAGTATTTTCTTTTTTCAATAATGTCCACATCTGGTTTTAGGATCGAGGGTGGGTGAGGTAGGGTCTTTTTTTTTTAATGATTTTATATGCTTGTGTAAAATTCAATTCAATTCACATTTATTTGTATAGCGCTTTTCACAATACATATCATTTCAAAGCAGCTTTACAGAGAATGCATGTCAACATTACAATTTAGAGAATGCAGTTAGCAAATAATTTTGGCAATTAATTTACAATCACTGTTAGCAGTTTAACTGAAGGTAGAAGCAATGAGCTCCTGGAAAAATGAATTTCATTAACAGTAATTAGGATATAGAAATTGGGCAATGTGCATGTTGATCCAGATGATTTCGTCTTCTGAAGTCCTCGCAGGAATTGGTGCCGTCTCTTCATAGGTGTTAGTCATCTGAGATCTTCTTAAGAGGAGAATCCAAAGAGGAGAACAGATCAGGAGATCCAAACTGAAGCTGATGTCCTAAAATCTGCCATTGTGGTTTCTACACTGTTAAAATAAAAAGTAATTTATATGCCTAAGCACCGGTGAAGAACTACCCACAATCCTGAATTGGGATCTGAACAGAAAAGTTGCTGTTAAGATCGTACAGCAGTGAGAAACCTCCCATACGCCTATGAATTGTCTCTAGGAACCTACCATTGTTCAGATCTGGGGTGTATTCCAGAAAGCAGGGTTAACTTACTGTCACATATACCCTGAACTCTCGGTTGATTAACCCAAACCTTGCTTACTCGAGGTATGCTGGTTCCAAAAATGCATCCGGGAATAAGTTCAGCCAACCCAGAGTATGTTCCCGGTTAACACACAAGACATTCTCAACAGAGCGACGAATTGATGATTCACCATGGAAACAGACGCTAAGAAAAAGCGCGCCATTCTACTTCATTCTTCTTCTTTTGTTTAATGGCGATTTACATAACCTACTTGGTGCACATCACCACCTATTGGGTGGTTGTGCAATAATTTTTAATCTTAATATTGTTTGTTTGATGCTAATTATTTAATAAAATATCACATATATGATATGTATTTTATTATAGAAATTATAGCATAGAAAATGTCCTGTTATAAAGATTAAGAAGTAGATCCATGTGTGCTATGACAATAAAATTCATATATTAGAATTGAATAAACATTTATATATTGTATAATATAACATTGTGTATATAACTGTAACTATATAACAAATTTAGATACATTAATATAACCATATTGATAATATAACACACATCTAAATTCCTCTTAAGCTAACTAACCCTTGAACATAACCTGCTCCGGAGCAGGTTATGTTCAGAGAGCAAGTTGCTATGGCTACTTACATACCCTAAAAGTTACCTCCGTTTTTGGAACCGAAAGTTGAGGTTATCCGCTTACTTACTCTTAAACATACCCAGGTATGTCACATAACCTGCTTTCTGGAATACCCCCCCTGTTCAAATAAAAATATTTGGATCATCTTTAATGAGGTGTAATCCGTGACTACTGTTAAAATTACATTTTGTCAGCCGTGTGGTTTCTGTTTCTGCAGTGTTGTGCTGGGAAGCCCCGGCTGCTGTGAAATCTTGTACATTAATTAAAAATTGTGTACATTTAAAGGATTAGTTCACTTTCAAATGAAAATTAGCCCAAGCTTTACTCACCCTCAAGCCATCCTAGGTGTATATGACTTTCTGATGAACACAATCGGAGAAATATTAATAAATATCCTGACGCATCCGAGCTTTATAATGGCAGTGAGCAGGATCAACGTCCAATATCCATATTTAACAAGATATGAAGTAAAATATCTATCTTCCACCAGACCGCAGTATTCTACATACAAAGAAAGTGTAAAAACACTTTCGCTATGTCCTTCGCCTTCCCTATTCCCTAACTTACAGAAAAAGCTTAACTGATGCAACGCCAGTTCAATGAATACAGAATGCGGTCTGGTGGAAGCTAGATTTTTTACTTCATGACTTGTCAAATATGGATATTTTTTTTTACAAAAACGCTTCGCATCAGAAGGCATTTATTAACCCCCGGAGCCGTGTAGAGTACGTTTATGATGGATGGAAGCACTTTCCTCAGCTCATACTTTTTGATCCTCGTTCACTGCCGTTATAAAGCTCAGATGTGTCAGGATTTTATTAATATATCTCAGATTGTGTTCATCAGAAAGAAGAAAGTCATATACACCTAGGATGGCTTGAGGGTGAGTAAAGCTTGGGGTAATTTTAATTTGAAAGTGAACTAATCCTTTAAACATGAAGTATCTTCTAATTGTCTGCGTCTGTCACATTGCACAGCGGTTTTTGTGTTCAGCTTGTCACTGGAAACTTGTCTTATCAGACACAGTCAGTCATAACACCATACCACCCATATCCTTTTAAGCCCATGAGCTAATGAGCTCAGACGAAGCTCCACATTTTGATGTTCTGACTCGGGTACATACATTTATTTATTTATAACACACCCTGCGGCATCATACAGGTCACTAGATCATTAGTGGACAGGAAAGAAAGGATTCAGGGAGTGATTGACAGAGATACATTGTACTGCCTGCTGGGTGAGTGAATTAGTCATGCTGAGGAGGAGACGTCTGGCCACAAGGGCTTTCAGAAAAAGACCCCAACCAACTGTCCGTCAATACTCACTCTTCACACAGGCCTGGACAGACTCTGTTTTTTGACCCCAAAGTCCTTATCCGCTGTCAGATGAGAAGAGGTCACAGAGAGGTCACTGGAGCTGTTTGTCAGAGCTTTTTTCACAGTCTCTCTGTCCATCTCTCCACAGTGTTTCCGTGCGTCCCTGAGAAGCCTGGCATGCCCTGTCCTGGAGAAGACAGTATGTGCATCTTTCTTGTGATTTATTTATTATGGTCATTTAGGTCATAATGTTTGGGATTTTTGCACTTTATAGTGCATTTTGAGTTATAACGATTGAGTATTAACTGATGAATAGTAGATTTAATTATTGACTCTTAATTGCACTCAGAGTCCATTTACCGTCGTGGAGCTCGACGCTGGAGGAAACTTTACTATGCCAACGGACATGCGTTTCAGGCTAAGCGCTTTAATAGGGTACAAAACTGCTCTTTTTGTTGTTTCTGGCACCTGTTGCGTTACACAATTTGTCTCAATTATACTGTATGCATGTGACTTTTTGTGTTCAGTATGGTTTATTGTACCTGTTCCTTCTGTTCTTTACAGCGTGCTCATTGTGCCATCTGCACAGATCGTATCTGGGGCCTAGGCAGGCAGGGATACAAGTGCATAAACTGTAAACTGCTGGTTCACAAGAAATGCCATAAATTGGTCACAGTGGAGTGTGGTAGACAGGTAATACAGGTGAGTAATCTGCATCTTTCTTTCATATTTTCTGTGGAATAAATTTAATATAAAATGGATCTGAGAGTACTACATTCTTATTGGTAGCTAAAATAAGGTAGTTCAAATTTCAGATTCTGTGTAGATCTATATATTAGACATGCTATTACTAGGGCTGTCACGATTATGAAATTTGTCTAATGATTAACTGACTGAAAAATAATTGCGATTATGCTGATTAATTGTCTGTTTAGGGCTTTGTCATGCATTTTTTCATACATATCATTCATATATGTGCACTACTGTGCAAAAGTCTTAGGCACGTCAGTAAACCCCAAAACGGGTTTTAAGCCAGTTATTTATATCTTTTTCTGTAGTGTGTCAGTAGGAAATATCAGTTTAGATTTCCAAACATTCATTTTGCCATTAATTGTAATAATCCAGTGAGATTTTTGAATGCACAAGGAGTCTGACAACAGCTTGTATGCTCCATATTGAAATCTGATCAAAATCTGATTACATGAAGAAACAGATGAAACTGAGACAAACTAAATCCAGAAGAACTGTGGCCTTGTCTCTAAGATGCTTGAAGAAACCTTCCTGCAAAGATAAAGTACTGTGAAGAGTTTTAGGCACTTGTGTAAAAATGCTGTAAAGTGAGGATGTTTTTAAAAAATACTGTTATAAATAGATTTTATTTATCAATTAACTTATATTAACTAAATGAAATCAAAATTTGGTGTGACCACTCTTTGCATTTAAAACAGCTTTTGTCCAGGTACACTTGGGCATTGTTTTTCAGGTATCTTTGCAGGTTGGTTTCTTCAAGCGTCTTGGAGACGCGGCCACAGTTCATCTGGATTTAGTTTGTCTCAGTTTCATCTGTTTCTTCTTGTAATCACAGACGGATTTGATGATGGTGAGATCAGATCTCCGTGTGGAGCACCAGCTGTTATCAGTCTTATTGTGCATTTAAAAATCTCACTGGATTATTACAATTAATGGCAACATGAATGTTTAGAAATGTAAACTGATATTTCCTACTGACACACTACAGCATAAGATGTAAATAACTGGCTTAAACCCTTTTTTGGGGGGTGAAAATACTGACGTGCCTAAGACTTTTGCACAGTACACGCACACAAATAATATAAAATTAAAAAGTTTATTTTAAATGTATTGTGCAGCTTTTTACAACAACAACAACAACAACAAAAAACTCCCTAAGACTTCCTAGCTCATCCATCCAGATAGCAAAATTCTCTGTTTTTACTGTTATTTCTATTCCTTATGTTCTATTTTTATTATTCCTCTTTATGTAAAGCACTTTGAATTACCATTGTGTATGAAATGTGCTATACAAATAAAATTGCCTTGCCTTGCCTTTTAATGGGGCAATAAGATATGATATATGACAGAACAAGCATGATAATATGAAAGGCTTTAACAGAGAGGCAGAAATCGCTTATGCGCATCCTGGGTGCAAAATGATGTGCTTAAAGCAACACGGCACAAAGAGATGTGTTGAGTGCCCAAATCCTTTCTATCCAACAGTATATTGATCATTTGTTTCTTTGTAGCTTTTAAATTCCAGTTATTGTGCGTTTGATCCAGCAAGATAGTCATTTTATTCAAATCCACAGCCCTTTATCTACAGATCAAGCATTATAATGGGAATATATCATATATATATATCATATATATATCATATTGGACATAGTTTTACCATGCTAACTGTCTTAACCGAACATGACATGTTGTTTGAATGCTGAACTAAGAATATTTGACAGCCACAGAGGAGGACTTTCATGAACTTTAACAATGTAAATATTATTTTGTCGTTCACATTAGATCAAATAACCGCGATTAGACAGTTATTTAATTATCGCGACAGGCCTAGCTATTACTGCTAATAACACTATGAATCTCAATCTATCTTTAGCTTTAATCTTCTTATTATTCTTCTAGGACCCAATGCTTGGAAGAATCGATTCTGGGTCCACTCCATCAGAACACGCTGATCAAGGTACAATAGACTCTCGTCTGTATTTGTCATATACTACACATGCATCATTTCTGTTTACTACATTTTTCTTACCCCTTTGTACTTGAAGAGCAGAGTATAAAATCAATTTTCAGAAAAAAGGAGATTTCGATGAAACTCAACTCACAGTGCCTCTGGTCACAGAATAATCAACCTCTTGTGCCTTGCCCAGACTTTTCAAATATTTTTTTTTTTTTTTTTTTTTTTTCTTGTCAGAACATAAATATTCAATGTATACTTTACTTTTCTGAAACTGAACATACAATTTCCCTGATTTTTTACCTGGAACAAGGTCATAAATAACCGTATAAAAAACATTCTGCCCACAGATCCATTTACACAAATCAAAAGTCAAGTAGATAACCTTGTGTTTTGTTCAAGCCCTGTGTTTTGTTGTTAGCAGCATCACTAACTAAAAACTAACTTGTAATTCAGAGGTGTTAAACAATGTTTATCTGAGTTACTGCATTCATTAAGTCACTAAATTGATTCACTAAGATCTATAGCGGCTCATTGATGCCACTGATTTTCATCTTGAGGGGTTTTAAATGACTGGATGGGCTAAGCTGATGTTTTCCCTTTAGTAATTAGGCATGTGCTTGCACTGAAACAGATTGATGCATTGAGCAGCCTACAGGCGTGAGTCTTCTCACAAGATTAAGCTTGTTTGTTGGAATTAATGACGTGAATAGGCTCATGGCTTTAGTTACAGTGCTGGTCAGATAAATTTCAATCCCTCTGTTTTTTTTCAAGAGCTTTATTTATCAAAGTGCCTGATTTGGTTTAGAGGCTTGTGAATCAGATTTGTATTAAGTATATTAATATAAATGAGTGATGACTTTCCCTGTTTCTCTTTGTTGTTTCCCAGTTCTAGACAAAAAGAACTCAACAGAAAGTATCAATCACGAGGGAGAGGAGCATGAGGTAAGACAGTTTGGCCTTGTTTACTCCTAGTATTAATTAATCAGTTCTGCTTCCCACAAACTCCATCTCTGCAAACACTGTGAGTTTGGATTATAACGTGCATTTGAAAACGCAACACGTGCCAACCATCTTCCAAAATTTGTAATGATTGTTATTATTGTATACTCGTATTGAATGGGGCGACGGTTCTTTTTTTGTCTTTAGCCAGTCACTTACATGTTTGACGTTCTCGCTGACGCTTCCATTGTGGAAAAGCATTTAATCCACAAACGCGGTGTAGACAAATGTGTTATTACATGTGATTTGAGCAATCAGATCACACTTTCCACTTGTTGATTGAACTGGTCAAAATCAATGTAAGTACCAGGTGTAAATTGGACCATTACAAACTGTGTGTGTGTGTGTGTGTGTATGTCTGATTAGAGGAGCTTTCAGTACACTCTCAGACCAATGATCAGGCTGGAGTTGTCATTCAGAGAAGAAAATGGGGGGTGTGCACAAGGTCCATTCGTATTGATTTCCTTTAGAGAAGCTAATAAAGTAACCTTCTATCAGGGTCATTAGCATCTGATTATGGGCTCGTGTTTCTGTAGCTCTGTCGCAGTCATGGGAAATCATACGGCACGAGGGACAAACGAAAGGGAAAGGACAGAGAAGAGCATTAATAGATGTAAACCAGAAAGAAAAGGGTGTGATAATTGTGGCCAATGCGTTTTGGAGAAAAACATTTATTTCACGATGTGAATTCAATGAAAGATTAGATTTTTGCTAATTTTATCAATTAAAGATCAAAAGGCTAAACAATGCAGATTTATTTTTACAGTCATCTTTGATTATATTTACCAAGGGTGCCAATCATTCTGATCACATACAGTACAGTCCAAAAGTTTGGAACCACTAAGATTTTTAATGTTTTTAAAAGAAGTTTCGTCTGCTCACCAAGGCTACATTTATTTAATTAAAAATACAGTAAAAAACAGTAATATTGTGAAATATTATTACAATTTAAAATAACTGTGTACTATTTGAATATATTTCACAAAGTAATTTATTCCTGTGATGCAAAGCTGAATTTTCAGCATCATTACTCCAGTCTTCAGTGTCACATGATCCTTCAGAAATCATTCTAATATGCTGATCTGCTGCTCAAGAAACATTTAATGTGTACAATTGTACAAAATATTTGTGTACAATATTTTTTTTCAGGATTATTTGATGAATAGAAAGTTCAAAAGAACAGTGTTTATCTGAAATCTAATCTTTTGTAACATTATGAATGTCTTTACTGCCACTTTTGATTGATTTAATGCATCCTTGCTGAATAAAAGTATTCATTTCTTTAATTTCTTTTCAAAAAAATAAAAATAAAAATTCTTACTGACCCCAAACTTTTGAACGGTAGTGTATAATGCTACAGAAGCTTTGTATTTCAGATAAATGCTGTTCTTTTGAACTTTCTATTCATCAAGGAATCCTGAAAAAAAAAGTACACTACTGTTTTCAACATTGAAAATAATCATAAATGTTTCTTGAGCAGCAAATCAGCATATTAGAATGATTTCTGAAGGATCATGTGACACTGAAGACTGGAGTAACGATGCTGAAAATTCAGCTTTGCATCACAGGAATAAATTACTTTGTCAAATATATTTAAATAATACACAGTTATTTTAAATTGTAATAATATTTCACAATATTACTGTTTTTTACTGTATTTTTAATTAAATAAAAGTAGCCTTGGTGAGCAGACGAAACTTCTTTTAAAAACATTAAAAATCTTAGTGGTTCCAAACTTTTGGACTGTACTGTATATGTATATTAAATGAGCATTTTTTTTACCAGGCTCACATGTTTAGCTTCATTCATTTCACTTTAATGGCAATGTAAATGTCATTAGTCAGTTATTGAAATGCCTTATTTTCAAAAATGTCGCTTTAGTCAATTCAATGGTATTTAACAAATTTGACTGTCTATTGCTGTAAAACCAGCTATGTCCATGTGCGCTTTTTTTTGCAAAAACCTCTTGAGTCCAACTCTGGACAACAAGACATAGTAAAATCAGTCAGTTTTACAGCAGCAAAAGGAACACTGTTGTGTTTACTTGCTACTCGCGAAATCCTGTCATTGCCACTGTAACAATGGACAAAACATGATGATAACTTGCAGCTCGGCAATTGAAAGCCGGCTCATACGCATGTCGTCATTCATCTTGAAATCGTATGATTTGATTTGCGTCTTTCAATTGGTTCTTCTGTGGACTTAGAGGCATTTGCTGACAAAGGGAAGTGGCGTTTTGTGGTTTCTGCCAATGAACTGGTATTTCTGAATGAGCTGACGCTGGGATTTAGTGGATTTGAAGCGAAAGTATTTGATGAACGTATACTATGTGCGGAGAGAGTTCGCTCAATATCATTTTCATTTTTGACAGAGGTGATTTTTAGTGGCTTTTGCATCTGAACTCTTCATATATATGTGCTTTTATAAGTACTAATAAACAGCCAATATCCTAGTAATATGCATGCTAATAAACAACTGCTTAATGGTAAGAATTGGACCCTAAAGTGTTACCATTAATATATATATATATATATTAATGGTATCTCATCCATCCCTCAGGCTGTGGGCAGTCGGGAATCAGGGAAGGCTGTGTCCAGTTTGGGGCTTACAGACTTTGACCTGCTCCGAGTGATCGGCAGGGGCAGCTACGCCAAGGTGCTGCTGGTGCGTCTCAAAAAGACAGAACGCATCTACGCCATGAAGGTGGTGAAGAAGGAGCTGGTGAACGATGATGAGGTGACATTTCACATTTCATACAAAGATGCCACTGATATGTCATTATATAAATTGTCAGATTGCATTCATAACCCTTGTGAACCATACCGAGTTCAAATAAACCACATCCCAGACTGGCTCTAATCTTTCCAGGATGTGTTGATGTACATGCATACAGATGATTAGATGTTGATGAAGTGGGCATTTAACGTTGATTAGATGCACTTTAGCCTTGTGTGATGAATTGACAGCAGCAGCTAATGGTCAATAATGGCAGCTGTGCTCTACTGGCCCCGCGGTGCTTCTTTAAGCGTGTCTCACGGTCAGAGGTATTTTTACCAGGCTGTCAATGAAAGGTCCTAGCTTTTCACTCTGTATGTGTCCATTGTGAGTCTCCTCACATCCAGGAGCAGCTCCTTGGGAAGACCTGGTGCCCCCGTCTTTTAAATCTTCATCTGTTTTCAGCCTTGTGAGGAGCTTTTACTCAATACAGTCCTGAATGTCCTTCCAAATGTTTCCCGTACTGACAGAAAGAATGCTCTGCTTTTCAATGGGAGATTGATTTTTGTGTGTGTTTTGTTTGTTCTTCTCTTTCTTGTTTTTCAGGATATTGACTGGGTTCAGACAGAAAAGCATGTGTTTGAGCAGGCTTCCAACCATCCCTTCTTGGTGGGACTTCACTCCTGCTTCCAGACGGAGAGCAGGTCTGTCTGTACTCGCACTTTTAGATCATCAGGACTCCAAGAATAAATTATTATATTGTATTATGAATTTTAAGCAGCAATTTGTTTTCCCAGTCAATAGATGGATTCATAACAGTTTAGAGCTCAACAGTAAGGGATTTTCCCCCCACTTCCCCAACGATTTTTCATTGGCACCACCATTTTTGTCTTTAAAAGGGATTTTTTTATTTCTTTGATTTTCTAGGTTTTCTTTTCTAGATTGCTTTTCTCATTTATTTGATATAACTAATTACTAATAAACAGTTAAAGGTGCAATATGTAAGATTTTTGGATTAAAATATAATGTATATTATATATTTTGTATACTTACATTATCCCAAATATTTCCAAGAACGTTTAAATCCAGAGAAATAAGCAATTTTAACCAGTACCATCTTACTGCAGTGTCCAACAATAGTCTCATAGTAGCCACCAAGCGAATGCGCAGTAGCATTATAACAACTTTCAATACACAAATGTATCTAATATGATAAACAGCTCTGCGTTACCTCACATACTCATGACCGGAAGAAGCGGAAACACTCATGTGGTATAATAAAAGCTCCACTGATCTCCAGGTGTGTCACGCTCATCTCATTCTCTCATTAGCAATCGCTCCAGCGGCCTCATTCCGCTCAAACGGCTTTCATCCACACCCTGCTTCATATTACAGTAATGTTAATACAGCTTTAATACATCAGCTCATCCATGAATATGATTTATGCCCGAGTCTCGTCGGATTCTTTTCCACCAGCTGTAGACGTGAACTCCCATGATTCCGCTCAATCTCTGCGTCATCAAGCTACGCCTTTGTTTTGAATAAGCGACCTCTAGTGGCGAAAATTACATATTGTGCCTTTAATAGATTGATAAACCCATTTTATGGAAAACAAGACATCATATACAGTACAGTACAGTCCAAAAGTTTGGAACCACTAAGATTTTTAATGTTTTTAAAAGAAGTTTCGTCTGCTCACCAAGGCTACATTTATTTAATTAAAAATACAGTAAAAACAGTAATATTGTGAAATATTATTACAATTTAAAATAACTGTTTTCTATTTGAATATATTTCACAAAGTAATTTATTCCTGTGATGCAAAGCTGAATTTTCAGCATCGTTACTCCAGTCTTCAGTGTCACATGATCCTTCAGAAATCATTCTAATATGCTGATCTGCTGCTCAAGAAACATTTAATGTGTACAATTGTACAAAATATTTGTGTACAATATTTTTTTCAGGATTATTTGATGAATAGAAAGTTCAAAAGAACAGTGTTTATCTGAAATCTAATCTTTTGTAACATTATAAATGTCTTTACTGCCACTTTTGATTGATTTAATGCATCCTTGCTGAATAAAAGTATTAATTTCTTTAATTTCTTTTCAAAAAAATAAAAATAAAAATTCTTACTGACCCCAAACTTTTGAACGGTAGTGTATAATGCTACAGAAGCTTTGTATTTCAGATAAATGCTGTTCTTTTGAACTTTCTATTCATCAAGGAATCCTGAAAAAAAAAGTACACAACTGTTTTCAACATTGAAAATAATCATAAATGTTTCTTGAGCAGCAGATCAGTTATTTTAAATTGTAATAATATTTCACAATATTACTGTTTTTTACTGTATTTTTAATTAAATAAATGTAGCCTTGGTGAGCAGACGAAACTTCTTTTAAAAACATTAAAAATCTTAGTGGTTCCAAACTTTTGGACTGTACTATATATTGCCTTTTAAATGGTTTGGGGTCAGTAAGATACATTTTTGAAAGTGTAATTTTAATTTATAATAATATTTCATAATATTAGTTTATACTGTATTTTTGATCAAATAAATGCTGCCTTGGTGAGCATAAGAGACTTTTTTTTTTTTTTTTTTTACTTGCTGACCCATTTGGCAGTAGCTTTTATCCAAAGTGACTTATTTTGAATCACGAAAAATGAAAAAAACTTTCCTGAAACAAATAAAAGTGAAAGTTCCATCAACTTCCGCCCCAAACCGCTCTTATATTGGTCCTCTGGCCATTCTTATTGTTTAGCCCTTCAGTTTAGTATGAACTGTTTTGTATGTCTGCTGAAGGCTGATGATTATTTAATGCTTTTCTTTCACAGGCTATTCTTTGTAATTGAGTATGTGAATGGAGGGGATCTCATGTTCCACATGCAGCGACAGAGAAAACTTCCGGAAGAGCATGCCAGGTATGAGGATGTAGTGTGTAATACAGTTCAGCGTTAATGAACGGCCTGTCTTGGTTGGAACTGACGTTAGTCTGAATGACACACCACAGGAACAGAAACACAAATGAGATCACTAACTTTTTCTTTTGTTTTTTCCACTGGCAGGTTTTACTCGGCAGAGATCAGTCTTGCCCTGAACTACCTCCATGAGCGTGGCATCATTTACAGGGACCTGAAACTGGACAATGTTCTGCTGGAGTCAGAGGGACACATCAAACTCACTGATTACGGCATGTGTAAGGTAAGTCTGAATATGTTCTTTGAGAATATCATAGAGAGTTGAGGGTGTTTAAAAAAACTTGAACCAGTAAATAGCCATCTATTGAACAACCTAGAAACCTCATGGCTATTGCCATGGCAACCAGCCACAACACACTAGCACTCTTTGAACAAATATCATGTGGCTCTCCAGGTCTCTCACCCTTTACCAACAAATGGTCAATAAAAAATCAGACGCATCAATAGAGTTCAGCTTTCTGCAGAAAAAGCAGCCAATAAGAATTCCTTTGTTGTACAGCCTATCGCTGTTAATGAAAAGTTTAGAATAATAATATATTATTATTATTATTATTATTAATATAAGTTGTACCGGCCAAAGTGTGTATTCAGGGCTGTTCGCGAATGTCAGAACAGCGGTTAAAGGGGTCATGAACTGCATTTAAAAAAAAAATAATGTTCTCTGATGTCCACTTATAATGTTAATGTTACAAACATCCTAATTTAGAAGTAATAAGCTATTTTCTATCCTGTTTTTGACCCTTTTGATGGGCGTGTCTCACTCAAGACTGGGAAGTAAACGCCTACTGCTATGATTGGGCAGCAGTTTTGTATGTTAAAATCATTTTCAGCGTCCGCACCATTACACGTTTTGAAAACTTCCAATTTTGAAAAATATCTTGTTACATATTTGAAACATTTGCCAACAATGTAAAACATTTATGCGTATTACATATGCTTTATACGTCTTGGTTGTGGCTAATAAAGTTTAAGTACTTGGAGTTATCACAGTTATAAGTGACAATTAACTTACAGTGTTTTGTGTAAACAGAGTTATGAATAAATATGCACTATCGTTTATCACTCTTATAGGCTATTCATCGCTCATTCTTTTTGATAAAGTAAAAAAAAACATATGTCATTTGGAGTGTTTTAAATAAAATGAAACGTGTTGTAATGTCTTACTGATGAGAAAACAAGATTCGCTCACTGAAGCTTTTATTCAGGATTACAGCTTTATCAAAACAACAAAAGAAGCGTTCTCTACGTGCTTTCTTCTGTATCCGATAATCCAACGCATTAACCCCATAAATGCTGAAGTAAAGGAGAGAACAGCAAATCACAACTATCAGCCAATCAGTTTGACTGCAGTATAAATACTCAGTCAAACAGACATGGTAAAAACATTGTTACTCACACTAGTGTGTTGTGACATTGCTGTCGGATCTAATATAGTCGGCACTGCATCATCTTTTATTTTAGGCGTCTTGTTTAAAAATGAATCCGAAGTAAAATGAAGCAAACAGTGTCTTACTGATGCGATCTGAAACTTTGTTAAAATAAAGTACACCAACACTTTCTTAATGATATGATCACAAGGAAGGCGATGCAAAGTTTTTCCACAAATTGGCACTGCAAAACGTCTTGTAATCCTTAAATGCATCTCTTATCATTTTGTTGCTGGAGTAAACCTGTGTTTGCATCTCTGTTATTTACTACTGCATGACATGGGCTAATGGGTGGGCAGGGCTAAAGAGGCAATGATGAAGAAGTAGGCGTTGATCTTCTTCTGCAGAGGCGGTCTTTCTTCACACTATCATAATGGGACAAAATCCAAAACGAGTTGTTTTGGCAGCTTGGTTTCAATAAACGTTGTTTTTGGACTGGGGAAATTGAGTTCTGAAACTTACAGGTTATTTTTATAGTACAATGCCCTCTCTTATGTCAAAAGTTTCTAAATTCACTGGGTACTTTCGCTTTTGTCACAGTGACCTTTTATGTCCTGTGTGTCATATTTATGACAAGATGCGCAGCTTTCAGTGGGCGGGACTGTTTGAAGTTATTAATAAAGAAACATGGATGAATGAGAAAGAAGTAAATGGCACACACACAGAACTCCTGAAGAGGGTTTATGCTGTGGTAACTCACCTTCACAGTTAAAGCCCAGCATAATTAATTTCATATTGCACCTTATTTGTTTGTAGCATATTTGTTTGTTTTTAGTTGTCACTGGGTCTTTAGACAAAAAATTACAGTACAGTCCAAAAGTTTGGAACCACTAAGATGTTTAATGTTTTTAAAAGAAGTTTTGTCTGCTCACCAAGGCTACATTTATTTAATTAAAAATACAGTAAAAAACAGTAATATTGTGAAATATTATTACAATTTAAAATAACTGTGTACTATTTAAATATATTTGACAAAGTAATTTATTCCTGTGATGCAAAGCTGAATTTTCAGCATCGTTACTCCAGTCTTCAGTGTCACATGATCCTTCAGAAATCATTCTAATATGCTGATTTGCTGCTCAATAAACATTTATGATTATTTTCAATGTTGAAAACAGTTGTGTACTTTTTTTTTCAGGATTCCTTGATGAATAGAAAGTTCAAAAGAACAGCATTTATCTGAAATACAAAGCTTCTGTAGCATTATACACTACCGTTCAAAAGTTTGGGGTCAGTAAGAATTTTTATTTTTATTTTTTTGAAAAGAAATTAAAGAAATGAATACTTTTATTCAGCAAGGATGCATTAAATCAATCAAAAGTGGCAGTAAAGACATTTATAATGTTACAAAAGATTAGATTTCAGATAAACACTGTTCTTTTGAACTTTCTATTCATCAAATAATCCTGAAAAAAAATATTGTACACAAATATTTTGTATAATTGTACACATTAAATGTTTCTTGAGCAGCAAATCATCATATTAGAATGATTTCTGAAGGATCATGTGACACTGAAGACTGGAGTAATGACAATATTACTGTTTTTTACTGTATTTTTAATTAAATAAATGTAGCCTTGGTGAGCAGATGAAACTTCTTTTAAAAACATTAAAAATCTTAGTGGTTCCAAACTTTTGGACTGTACTGTACCTACCGCTGCACTAGCATCATGGCAAGCAAAACTAAGGTTTTCTTCAGAAATATAAAAAAGATTATTGATTAAATGTCAGATCTCCTTATGGGATTTTGGTCCATCCATCCATATTTATGAATTAGTAGATATTTTTTTCAAATGTGACCCGCTCTAGCGAAATGAGTCGGAGGTCGCAACGTTCTATTTTAAGATATGGGCCGATAATGTGGAAAAACAATGAAAAAATCTTTTCCTTTTTTTAAGCTAATTTCAAAGAACAGACTTTCAAAAATAATCTCCCAAAGTTTCGTAGTCCAGATAATTGAGTAAAGGTATTTAAATGGCTATTAAATTTGACATGGTTTTACTAAATTCGCTGGAAATGAACTCCTCTCGTCACTTATGAGCATTTCCCGGTATCCCCTGAAACATCACTATCTCTGTTCTCCAAATATGGTGTTACACGTTGTATAGAACCAATCGAATCTGTGACTCATTTTGCTGGATCAGGTCACAAATTATTTATTTCTAATTATTTCAGTACATTTTATGTCAAATAACTATTAAAGGATTAGTCCACTTTCAAATAAAATTTTCCTGATCATTTCCTCACCTCCATGTCATCCAAGATGTTCATGTCTTTCTTTCTTCAGTCAAAAAGAAATTAAGGTTTTTGATGAAATCATTCCAGGATTTTTCTCCTTATAGTGGACTTCAATGGGCACCAAACGGTTGAAGGTCAAAATTGCAGTTTCAGTGCAGCTTCAAAGAGCTTTAAACGATACCAGACGAGGAATAAGGGTCTTATCTAGAGAAACGATCGGTCATTTTCTTAAAAAAAAAAAACAACTGTATATGCTTTATAAACACAAATGATCGCCTTGCAAGTGCTTCCACTTTCTGTATTCTTCAAAAAGCTTACGCTGTATGTCCTACACCTTGCTATTATACTTACAGAATGAACGCAGCGCCAGTTCCGTTTTTTCGTTCTGAAGTGAACTAATCCTTTAATTGCATTGCAGAAATAGTTTTTATCTTTAAATGTTGTGATCTACACATACATAGGCTTTATATCGGCCATCGGCCACACTCCTCTCTAAGATTTCGGCTTTGGTCAGCAAAAAAATCCATCATTAGTCGTATTGTGTGCCTGAATGTTTCATTGGCTTCAATATTCATCTCTTGCGCAGGAGGGACTGAGACCAGGAGACACAACCAGCACTTTCTGTGGAACCCCCAATTACATTGCGCCTGAGATTCTGAGAGGAGAAGACTACGGTAAGCACAATTCACACACAACTCTTCACAAAGACTTTCGGTGCGCTAACACACACTGCTTAGTGTTAGTGTCTACTTCATGACTTCCTGCCATTTGAGTTTTTGTCAGTCCTAAGCTGCCCGTTTCAAAGCCTCAGGATGATGTATGTGCAACTTTCTTTACAGGTTTTAGTGTGGACTGGTGGGCACTGGGCGTCCTGATGTTTGAGATGATGGCTGGGAGGTCACCCTTTGATATAGTTGGCAGCTCTGATAACCCTGACCAAAACACAGAAGATTATCTTTTCCAAGGTACATGACAGAAGCCTGAGTGTTTCATAAAATCTTTTATATGTCTCTCAGTATATCTCATGTTTTTTCTGCTCCTCATTCACAGTTATTTTGGAGAAGCAGATCAGAATTCCCAGATCATTATCGGTTAAAGCCGCTAGCGTCCTAAAGGGATTCCTTAACAAGGTAAAGCAGACTAGACAGATCAATGTTTATGTCTTTATGTCACATGGACCTGTTACAGTGCTGTCTTAATCATTGTTTCTCTTCTTTATTTCCTCACCTCCGTTTTACCTTTTTATTTCACTCTACATCTCTCTAATTTCTTTATCTGTTTTTTTGTAGGAGCCAAAGGAACGTCTCGGATGTCATCCTCAGACAGGCTTTGCAGACATAATGGGCCATCCTTTTTTCCGAAATGTAGACTGGGATCTTGTGAGTCACCTCTATCTCTGTTTCCTTTATCTGAGTTATTGGATGTTTTGACTCGAGACTGCAGAGGAAGCATGAGTCATTTGCCGTAGCCTGACGGTAGTGAAACTAAACAGAGGACTTACTGGAGCCTGAACAACTATTTAGTGTTGTTTATGACCTTGAGAAACTATCCATTTGATTACTCATTCATGTAATTTGACGTGAGCGCTATTACCACTTCAAATAGCATTTCAAGAACGTCATCTTTAAAAGTACAGCTCACCTAAAAATTAGCCGGTAACCTGTATTTTTTTTTCCCACACCTGCTGTACCAGTCAAAAGTTTGGAAACATTACTATTTTTAATGTTTTTGAACGAAGTCTCTTATGCTCATTAAGGCTGCATTTATTTCATAATAAATACAGAAAAAACTATAATATTGTGAAATATTATTACAATTTTAAATTATGGTTTTCTATTTTAATATACTTTCAAATATAATTTATTTCTGTGATGCAAAGCTGAATTTTCACCATCATTACTCCAGTCTTCAGTGTCACATGATCATTCAGAAATCATTGTAATATGCTGATTTATTATCAATGTTGGAAACAGTTGTGCTGCTTAATATTATTTTATAACCTGTGATACTTTTTCAGGATTCTTTGATGAATAAAAAGTTATAAAAATATCAGCATTTATTTAAAATAGAAATCTTTTGTAACAAATATACACGTATATATGTTTTTTTTGTGTGAAAAATTAATACTTTTATTCAGCACGGATGTGTTAAATTGATAAAAAGTGATAGTTAAGATTTATATTGTTAGAAAAGATTTATATTTTGAATGAAATGCTGTTCTTTTTAACCTTTTATTCATCAATGAATCCTGAAAAAAGTATCACAGGTAAAAATATTAATAATAATATCAAAAAAAATATTAAGCAACACAGCTGTTTCAAATCATTATCAAATCAGCATATTACAGTAATTTCTGAAGGATCATGTGACACTGAAGACTGGAGTAATGATGCTGAAAATTCAGCTTTGCATCACAGGAATAAATTATATTTTAAAGTATGTTAAAATAGAAAACCATAATTTTAAATTGTAATAATATTTCACAATATTGGTGTTTTTTTTCTGTATTTATTATGAAATAAATGCAGCCTTAATGAGCATAAGAGACTTCGTTCAAAAACATTAAAAATAGTAATGTTTCCAAACTTTTGACTGGTATTGTTTTTATATATATATATATATATATATATATATATATATATATATATATATATATATATATATATATATATATATATATATAAGCAACATGTGCCAAACATCTTTCCAGACTTGTGATGAGATGCATTTACATACCTGTCATCCAACACAAGAGATCATTTAATGATGTTTTTACTTCAATCTCGCTTCATAACGTCAGCGTGGAGTGTTTGAAATAACTTCCTTTTGTGATCTGACGTGGCTTCATATCTTAAAATGAGGCAGAAATGATATTATTTTATAGTATTATATACAGTGATAACGGCTAGGTTGATTAGCATTACATTATACTTTATTATCATGAAAATACCCTAGATGTCTAGAAGAACACAGATAAACCATCTATTGTCACAATCTTGTGTTTAGTCTTCATGCTTCATCAGTCAAAACATCTCTATCTGTATCTGCATTTTATTCTGCTACAGTGATATCTGATGCCTTTGCAGTGCTTGAAGGTGGGGGTATACATATTTAAAAAAAAAAAGGAAAAAATGTATAGCTTACTATATAGTGCATAATAAACTGAATGTAATTTCTTTCACTTGATATTGTATCATCACATAAACCATCGCATGTAAGGCCAGTGAGGGAATGTAGGTGATAAGGTGTCAAGCCATTGATTTTTCTGGTCTGAGAGTTGTGGCAGTGAACTGTATCATGTGTGAGGCAGGTTTAAGTGATGTCAAACCAGCAGACGAGACTCAGACGAACACACTGACCTCTTGTCCCTGTTTGGTCTGGGTGAACACATAGAGAGAGAGAGAGAGAGAGAAGTGGCGGTCAGACCGTTTTAAGGGATCAGGTTACACTTTCTTCTCAGACAGGCTGCAGTGCCTGAGGCAACCTGCAGGGGGAGCAGATCTTGGCCTTGCAGCAGATCCCACTGTTAGGTTTATAGCATGGAGAAGGCCAAACTAAGAGCAGTGCTGAACAAGCCATGGAAAGGATCAGTTTACCTAAATATATTATTAAATCCTTGATGATCTTCTGTTGTTTCAGAGAAAAAATAAGTGACAAAAAGAAAGTAATATATTACTGTTGTAATATAACTGCACTGTAAATGTATATATTTTATGATAATGATGATTATTATATATTTTTAAAAATTAATATTAAAATGTTAAAATTAAATTGGCACTTCTTTTTTCTCTCCAAAAACCAGTGAAGACACTTTATATATTAAAAAAGATCAACTAAATTAAGTTGCTTTTGTTTTAAATTCTGCTGTTTGTGTGCTATTCTTTAGAGGCCTTACAAATCAGTTACATTAATAATGGGAATAGGTTTTCTTCCATCTCTTTTTGGCTTTCAGTATGAATATGTTAGCCTTATTCTTATCTATAAGCTAGTGTGCTCCAAAACAATGACAAAATTGACATTTGTTAGATATAAGCATTCAAAACTTACAGTCTCTGACTTCCACCAATAAATGATGGCCAATTCACGGAAAAGAAATTCGACAGAAATACGGCACACGCGTAATAACTGCTGAAATATTCGCATGGAAAACGTTTCCAGGTCAGTCGGAGGACACGCTCCTGAAAAACGTTTTCTATGCAAATATATACGCACAGTGCGTATATAGCCGTACAGCTGCAGGTGCCACTGCGGCCACGTATCTAACCAAATTTAGCTGCACCGCCAGGAAAAGAGGAGGGAGATTGGGGTGCCGCGGGCCACCAGTTGACGAGTCCTAGTGTAAATAAATTCTTTCAGTTGAGATTAATGAAGTCTAGTTTCATGTTAGTTTCACGCGAACCACGGCGCACAGTCCAGAGACACGATAGCACAGAGCGGATCATATGCGCGAGTCGGCGCCAACCACAAAACGTATCAGACCCATATGAATTCTGCACAGAATTCTGTATTTTACAGCGATATGGAGGAGATTAGGAGGAGAAGCGGATAGAGATTAGGAAGAAACTAAGCCTTTACTGAGCTCAACAGCTCTGGATTAGCTGTGATATAAACAAAACGCTATTGGCTATTTTAAAAAATGGGAGGAGCTGTTTGATATGTCACACCCTGTCTTCCTGTTTCAGTGGAAACTGCGTCAACACATTGAATAATGCTGTGCATTTCAAGTCACTTCAGTGGGCCTTTAAATCTAGGGATGCACTGATATGAAAATTTTGGCTGATACCGATAAGCGATAATCTTTATATTTGAAAGCCGATGACCGATATATTGGCCGATAAATCTAAATCAAACATTTTGGAGAGCCTGATTACAAAAACAAAAGTCTCACCATTAAAAACCATGTCCCAAGAACACAATCATAATGTTCTCATTATAATTTTATGTAGACTATATGACAGTTTTGCGCCGCACATGTTGCACTTAACTGTATTTTCAATAATATTTCAAGCAATTCAAAACCATCATGCTGAACAGTATGCATCTGAAGCGTCTCAGCTGAAGGAAATAATCATCTATATACAGTGGGTACGGAAAGTATTCAGACCCCCTTAAATTTTTCACCCTGTTATATTGCAGCCATTTGCTAAAATCATTTAAGTTCATTTTTTTCCTCATTAATGTACACACAGCACCCTATATAGACAGAAAAACACAGAATTGTTGATATTTTTGCAGATTTATTAAAAAAGAAAAACTGAAATATCACATGGTCCTAAGTATTCAGACCCTTTGCTGTGACACTCATATATTTAACTCAGGTGCTGTCCATTTCTTCTGATCATCCTTGAGATGGTTCTACACCTTCATTTGAGTCCAGCTGTGTTTGATTATACTGATTGGACTTGATTAGGAAAGCCACACACCTGTCTATATAAGACCTTACAGCTCACAGTGCATGTCAGAGCAAATGAGAATCATGAGGTCAAAGGAACCGCCTGAAGAGCTCAGAGACAGAATTGTGGCAAGGCACAGATCTGGCCAAGGTTACAAACAAATTTGGGGTGCTGTGTGTACATTGAGGAAAAAAAATGAACTTAAATGATTTTAGCAAATGGCTGCAATATAACAAAAAAACATTAAAAATGAACATATATCGGTTGATACCGATATGGTAGCAGATATATCATGCATCCCTATTTAAACCCTTTGCCATATGTAAATGTTTAGCAAGATGAGTACTGCATTCTTAAGTGTGACACAGTCACAGACATTATTTGACTCATGTTAACTGTATTTCAGATGGAGCAGAAGCAAGTGGTCCCGCCCTTCAAGCCTAACATCTCTGGCGAGTTTGGGCTGGACAACTTTGATGCCCAGTTCACCAATGAGCCCATCCAGCTCACGCCTGACGATGAGTGAGTGTCTGTTCATGTGTATCTGTCTGTGTCACGCCTCAAGCTTTCTGAATCAGACCTCAGGCACCATTAATCGGCTTCAGATCTTTACCACAGCAATGCAGCTTTCATCAGGAAGTAATATCACATTTACGATGCCCGATGACACATTATAGTTCTGTGAACAGGAATCATTTGCACATCCCGCTGTTTTCCAGGAAGATATTTTATAGCGTGCTCTCTATTTGAAAGCTGTAGTGAGTTAAATATGCTGGAGCAGTTAAGACTGATTGATTATCTCTTTGTCTCCCTCCCAGTGATGCTGTAAAGAAGATCGACCAGTCTGAGTTCGAAGGCTTTGAGTACATCAACCCTCTGCTGATGTCGGCGGAGGAGTGCGTGTGAACGGCCTGTCTGTTTCTGTTACGTGCATATCATCGCTGCCTTTATTTGCATGGTCACAAACAATGGCAAGAAAGGAAACAACAACCTGACTTCACTTTGTTGGGACCAGATGAAAACATTAACTTTGCCAAACCTCTTTCACTTTCTGCCATTTATAACCACTAGTCCTTAAGACAAAAAAAAAAAATTTCTTGATTATTTTTGTAAAATCAGCACTGATGAAATGAAACTTATCAGTGCCGCGTTGACCGACGTAGTTAGGTTACTGGACGCTCTGCAAACTAAAGGAGAAGAACGACTGTGATGGTACGCAGAACCTCCTAATGCTAATGACGTCTGATACACCTTTTATTTGTATATATTAAAGAGAATCCATTGAGCATATATAGTAAGCCATTTTTAAACTCTATACCACATGGGATATTCTTGAAAACATTTTTCTGATTATCTGTTCTGCCTCTCCTCAGAAAAAAAAAAGTGTAGAGTAAGGAAAAAAACTTTTTATTGTTTTATTTTTATTATTATTATTATTATTATTTAAGAATACTGTCATCTATATAGATTGTGCACAATGTATTGAATCAGAGTTTTGCATTTTAAGTCGATTGGGCATGTGGCCTCGCTTTTGATTGAAGTGGTATTAAACTTGTTTGAACGGAGCAGGGAACACTAATGAACACTGTTGTAAATACTGACAAACTGTGAATGGAGAAGTTTTCTGTATAGAGAGGGAAGGAAGGAGAAATTAGACATGAAATACAACAGCTTTCTTCAACACAGGACCAAAACAAGACACTAAAACTAATGTTAAGTCAGTGGTTTCCATACGGACGAAGTAAAAGCATGTTATTACTCTTCAACTGCTGCATGTATAAAGTATTTCTCACCTTTTTTCTTCTATTTCTTGCTTTTTTGTGTTAAATGTGATTTGCCTTTCTGGTTATGATATTCCGTTTGTATTTTTTTATATATATTGAACAAATAGAGTGTCGATGGACACGGTCATTGTTTCTCAGCACAGTCACTAAGAAGCTTTGGGTGATTTCTAGTCAGATACATGATGTACTAAAGGGTCCTGGGTCGTGTTTACCCTTCACGGCCCCATCGAGCTCTTCGGGTGGTGCGTTTTGAACACATATCATGTCTGGACACACTTTTGTTTGTGTGTGTGTTACATTGAGAGGACCTTTGACAATAATGACCAAATGATGACATTAAACACACAGCATTGCCCTCTCTCATTCCTCGCCATGCATGTATCAACTTGCTTATATTTTCACAGATGTTCACACTGGTTTCGAGCTGCGAGGAGCTCATTAGCAACCCGGTGTTAGGAATGATTGAATTGCTTAAAGCCCTCTATGCATTCCCAGAAAAACGTAAACTATGTGCTAATATGCTTTAAAGAAGCATCAGGGGGCTGAAGTGGACCTGGGGTTTTTTTCTTTGTATGTTTTGTGTATTAATATGCACACTGAAAAACACTATCAACTGACTGGAATAAACACTTTTTGTTAACACCTCATTAAAGTATTTAAGGAAACTCATTCTCTCTTAAGTGTGAAAGCAGTTTGTTTTTGTTGTGATTGGGCAAAATTCACACCTGACTTTGACTCTTATTACTTGTAATGAATTTCCTGTACAAAAGGATTGCGTAAAACTAATAATTGTTCTTTGAGACATTATGCCTGGTGAAACATCTGTTTAAAAAAATCAACGAGAAAAAAATTTCTTTGCATTTTTAACCTCTGCATTGTGTATCACAATGATTAAAGAAAGTGAACATTTGTCATCTTGAGCTAGTTCATTATGCATACAGTATATCTTGTTTCATGGCTAACGTCACCAATCTCACAAGTCGCATAATATGCATTTGTGTACTAAACAAATGAAGCTCAAAAAATGCCAAGTTCCTGCATCTATCAAACAATTTCATTGATGTAATATCCTTTGGGCTTGAACTGTCAAATAATACTGATATCTGATATGTAAACATGATATTAAAAATTTAATACTGTGAACTGGTGGCCTCCATGCATACATAATCTGACTTAAAATATAATTAAAAATTAAATCCTTCCTGTGATTTGAATATATGTATAGCATGCACCTTGTTGGCCAGATGGTTGCGGACCTCACCTCACGTGCCTGTCTTTGACAGTGCCGGAGGAACCACTCACCTTGTATGACTTTGGCCATTACTGTAAATCCATGAGGAGCGATGAATGTGAATGTTTTGCATCAGACTGTGCTATATGACATTGTCTCGGTGTCCTCTTTCTCGGGAGAGCCGGGCACAGGATTCCCTGTGGAAGAAAGAGCAGAGTTGCCCTCTAAAGTAGAGATGTGTGACCTTGTTTGATTAGAGGTGATGCACTGAAAAAAATGGTGTAGGATTTCCTTTAAAATAAAATTCAGTTAGGCTTTATATTAACTATTATGCACTTTCATCAGAAAATAATAATTGTTGGATGCATTTATTGTGTTTAAAACACTTTTGCTGCTAATGAGGTGGGATACGGGAAAGGATAGGGACAGGTTTGGTGGTATGGGTAGGTTTAAGGGTGGGTTAACAGTGTAATTACATGCAGGCATTTTTAAAAATATAAGTACAATGTAAGAAATGTACATACACAATAAGTGCATTGTATCAAATAAATTAAATGCTAGTACATAGTAGATAAAGACAATAATATACAATAGGACCCAATCGACCATTCACAAAGACCCGCCCCCTTTAGTTACTGTTGCTAAGTAAGACAAAGAGGACACTGACAATGCGTCAACAGACAAGACAGATCAGGTTACTTTTGATATGAAACTAAGTCTCAAAATTTGGATTTTTTAAAGAAATTTGCACGATAAATATCATTTTGTGTCTCTTTAATGTGTCGTTGTAGCACCTCAGATCAAGTGACTCCTGAACCGATCATCTCTTCCTACTAGTTAATTTATATCATCAAATAAACATGAATGACATCAGAAGACTGTTGTTTCAACCGCGGAAAGACGTCAGTACACACCACTTTCAAGTTCAAGTCCACCGACATTAATCTTCTAACTACCCTGCCTTGACGGACAAAATGTCGGACTCAGCGTTATGATTGGTTATATCGCCTGTCAATCAAACTCCCGGCAAATACGTACACCAATCATCTTCATTTTATTTAGTACTTCAAAATATTATTATTATTATTATTATTTTTTTTTTTTTTACAGTGGGTTCTGCTTTGTTTTAAAATAATGACATTTTAGCTTTTATTGCATATGCATTCACTCTAAAAATGCTGGGTTAAATATGGACAAACCCAGCATTTGGGTTGTTTTGACCAACCTGCTGTGCAGTTTTATTTAACCCAACTATTGTTTAAAAATTACCATATGGCTGGTTTGAAATGATCCCAAAAAAGGTTGGAAATTAAAAATCAGACACATAATTACTAGAGGCAACAATAATAATCAAAAAGTGAACATTTATTAATAAGCAATTTAATAAATGTTTATTATTTAATTATTATTTATTAAACATATTAATAAATGTTCATTTATTAAACATATTAGTAAATGTTAATTTCCAATCTATTTTGGGTTAATTTTAAGTGGGCAACATAGTCATTTTTAAACAATAGTTGAGTTAAATAAAAACTACCCAGCAGGTTGGGTCAAACTTTTATCCCAACAGCTGGGTTAAAACAACCCAATTGCTGGGTTTGTCCATTTTTAACCCAACTTGGGTTATTTTTAACCCAGCATTTTTTTAAGTGTTGTTTTGCGTACTGCATACGTGATTACATTTTTGTTAGAAGCACAAACTCTGCTCCTTTAAATTGTTTGTATTTTCACAATAAACATCTGACATTCTGAATCTGCCTTTAGGGAGGGAACCAGGTGTGTTTCCTTTAGATCGTCTGTTTAAATAACAAGCCGAAACTCCTTTATAGAGCAGGTAGCACAAGTCTGCCTCACTTGTAACAGTACTGCTGGCGATAAGCGTTTGTTTGTCCTGCTGTCTGATGATGCATTTCTATATAGATTTTCTCTGAAGCTACGTCCTCAGGGGGGTGCTTAGGGCTTAGTCCCATAGTCTGTAATGAAGACAGCTGCCTGACTAACTGTGTGGCCCGTCAGCGCTTAATCCATTTTCCTGGCATTCTTTATCCTTCATTCTCCTGAACGCAAACAGCATTATGTCGAGCTTTAAATGAACTATCAGCTATTGGAGAGTAATTACCCATATTAAGTTTAAATTACTCCTCACAATACCGGGATGATGTTATTACCCTCTGGAAAAAAAATCAATGCGCTAGTGTTTGGAGTTCAGGCACAGCACACTGTGTGTGTGGGCGCACCTGCTTTCATAATACATCTGCTGACCTTGCTATCTGCAGCGAATAGTGAAAACGCCACTGAAATGGGCCTTGATCACTGGAGCATCAAACCTTACACAGGCTGGTGACTCTGATCTCATAAAATGACATTTTATACCCGACCGGCAATTGATGTAAGTGATGAAGTGGGTTGTTGACAAGTAACATGCTATTTTCTTTTCAGCAAATATTTTAAGTAATTAACTAGATAGTAAAAGGCAAACTTTAATGTTGGCTTGGCAAAGCCAGGTCTGAAAGTTTAAAATAACTTTGAACAGCTTGAAGTTTCAAGGTTTTACGCAGAGAAAGTAAAAAAAAGTACTAGCATGTTTTATGTTAGCATGTTTTAGCATTTTGCTAGCATGAATTAGCATTTTGCTAACATGTTTTAGCATGTTGTTAGCATTATTTAACATGTTGCTAGCATGATTTAGCATCTTGCTGGCATGTTTTAGCATGTTAACAGGTCGGTAGCGTGATTTAGCTTGAATTAGCATGATTTAGCATGTTGCTAGCATGATTTAGCATGTTGATAGCATGTTTTAGCATTTTTTTACATGAATTAGCATCAATGTCCCTTTAAGACAAGTCGGCCATATTTGAAACACCTCTCGGGCATTCAAGTGCAGCTCCTATCTCTTTGAATGGGGAAACATCAAATTCTCCAAAGCTGTTTGCCAAGCTTTTGATTAAAATTCATATTTGAAATCACCAATAAAATCTGACAACAACTGTCTCATAAATTTAGTTTCTAAACGCTCGAATCATGACAAAAAAACTGTATTTTTCAGGCTGGATCAACCTAATGTGCATGCACAGTCCTAAATGCACGTCTCTTGTGCCTCATATCTCCATTTCTGAGGCGCGCGTCTGACTGTTTCTATAGAAACCGGAGCTTCTAAGGGCCGCTGCAGTGACGCGATGATTTTACCAATCGGCGATTGGCTCTTATTTAGAAGCAAAGTCCCTTTAAGACAAGTATTTCACTCGGCGGCCATTTTGAAACGCCTCTCGGGCATCCTGGGCATCATGCAATCTCTTTGAATGGGGAAACATCAAATTCTCCAAAACTGTTTGCCAACCTTACGATTAAATTTCATATTTGAAATCACCAATGAAATCTAACAACAACCGGCTCATAAATTTAGTTTCTAAACGGTCGAATCATGACAAAAAAAAACTATTTTTTGCAGGCTGGATCAAGCTAATGCGCATTTGCAGACCTAAATGCGCGTCTCTTCGGAGGCGCGAGTCTGACTGTTTCTATAGAAACCGGTGATTCTAACGGTCGCTGAAGTGACGCGATGACTTTACCAGTCAGCGATTGGCTCTTGGCTTTAGAAGGCGGGACTTATTCCGCCATATTGCTCGTTCCACTTTCTCCCATTCAAAACAATACGAGTGACGCGTCTTTGACGAGGATTGTTTTCATTTTAAAAAACGCTGTTTTGAAATAAAAATGCACTAGTGTAAATGGGGCCTAAGTCTATGGGATTTTTCAGAGTTTCCGAGATCATCATTTTTAGGAAAACCGTAAGTCCGATCAGTTAGAAAACATATAACAACCCAAGTCAGAACAGTCTGAAGGTCTGAGCCGAGCATTATATACATATAATAATTACAAAATAATTTTAAGGTTCTATAGTTCTTGATGAGGTATTAAATTTCATGTCAATTACCCAAATTAATCTAATTATAATAAAAGCTTACACTAAATAATACTACCAAACTTTTGGTGTTTTGCATATTCTGGCAAATGCAAAAAACACGTGTTAGATTTTCCAGTGCAGGTGTCAATGTAACCCCTTGCTCTTTTGTGTGAGTATTCAGTCTAAACAAAAACACAACACATCAAAACTATTCAAATCTTCACAAACCCGTCTCGCCTGAACATGACCCGGGTCAGTGTGGTGGAGAAGCCTTTAAAAGTGTTAATGCAGTTGGTGTTTGTGAATGGGCTGTTGAATTCAGGCCCTCATAGCTCTGCCTCTCCCATTTAACATTTAAATGACACCTAACAAATGGCCCACACAGAGATGGATACCGAAGCAAAGGTGATCCCAGCCCCCCATCATGGGTTCATTGAAAAAAAAGAAGCCTACTGGATAGTGGAAGCCCTGTGGACCAAGCGAACTGCTGGATTGGCTCCAGGCCATTACTCAGCCACGGAGAATGTTCTAGTGCTTTTACTTAATGTCCTTGGCAAAAGCCTCCACAACATTTGTACTAGCATAACAGTTACTCAAACTAATGTCCATAAACATGTCTGGGTGGTTTATAATTAGGTCAGTTCAAACATCATATCCGATAATGTTCTTTTTAAGCTGTTACATTTACAGCACAAGATGAAAAATATTGTGAGGTATAACCTTCCCTCCACAATATATTTTCATTTTAAGTGCCCCAGATCAGGGTTATTATCGTTAACAAAAACTAAAACCAAAAACTAAACTATTAAAAAGATTTGTTAATTGAAATGAAGCTGAAATAAAATAAAATAATAATAAAATAAAATAAAATAAAATAAAAATATTAATATTAGATGAAAATTTTGAAATATTGCCTTGGAAATTATAACTTAAATAAGTTTAACTTGAAGCACTAAAATTATTAACTGGAAATAAAACTCAACTATAATTAAAGACAAAATTAATAAATGTGACCCTGGACCACAAAACCGGTCATAAGGGTCAATTTTTTGAATTTGAGATTTCATCTATGAAATAAGCTTTCCATTGATGGTCCAGGGTCACAAATAAAACATAAATTTAATAAAATATTACAATAAATAAAATAAATATTTATTTAAATTAGGGCTTATTTAAATCGCAATTAATCGCATACAAAATAAAAGTCTGAGTTTGCCTAATATATGTGTGAGTACTGTGTGTAATTATTATGTATATATAAATACGCACAAGTTAATGTATATATTTTAGAGAAATATCTTATGTACAAAATATTTTATTTATATATAATATAAATTATATAAAAATATAAATATATAAATAATAATTACACACAGTACTCACACATATATTAGGCAAACTCAGACTTTTATTTTGTATGTGATTAATCGCGATTAATCGTTTGACAGCCATAATTTAAATAAATAAATATGATAAAGATGAATAAAAATGACAAAAGCACATAAAAATACTAAAATAAATTAAACTAAAATTAAAAATGAAAACTGAAAATACAAAAAGAAGAGTTAATTCAAAATTAAAAAAAAGAGATAATATATTTAACTAATAATTAAATAACTACAGACTAGCTATTACACCACATGTTCTTTATATCTTTGTCAATTCATTGCTTAGGCGTATACAAAAAAAAGGGTGTTAGAAGGAATTTCATTCAAAGGGAACATTTCAGATGAGTCATTATTTGTGAAACATTTACAGACATCTGCTCATGTCCTTCACTATTCATCATAAATCTTGCTAAATCATGTGACTGTAATGACATTTTCACTTTCTCTCTGACACCAAAGAGATTAAAATTCAGTGTGTTACCCCATTATACAGCTAGAATGTCCCTACATCCAATGCTGACAATAAAACTCTCTTATTTTGAAACCTTTAAAAAAAAAAAACTTCCATTAATTCGTCATGTAACACAAGATGACCATAGATGCCATATGACAAACATCAGTACCCAGTGCTGGGTAGACTATTTATTAATAGCCTGTTACTGATTCAAAATTAGGCCTATATGATAAAAATTGTAGTTAGTAATGTAATCTAGATTACTCATTTTAGGTAATGTATTTGGACTACTTTCTGATTACTTTTTAGATTACTTCTATTGGATTACTTTTTAGATTACTTTTATTTGATTACTTTTTAGATTACTTCTATTGGATTACTTTTTAGATTACTTTTATCTAATTACTTTTTAGATTTCTTTTAACCTAACTTGTGTATCACATTAAAATAGATAATCTTGTACCATATTGATATAAGAATACAACGACAAAAGAAAATATATTTCATTTTTTGTTATTAACAAGATGAAGTTCATTAAATATTACATTACGTCAGCGTTTCCTGGGGTTTGTGAAGGAACTGCAGGGGTTTGTGCCCTAAATGAAAAGCTATTAATAATTACATCATACAAATTAAAATAAAAACAATCAAAATAAAACATTTACTTAAAATAAATTATTTATTATTATTATTATTATTATTATTTATTTAATTTTATTATTGACCTAACTTATTAACTTAAAATCTCAAAGGTAACTTCAAGTAAATATATTAGGTCGAACAGGTACAGCTAACAAAAAGATTTGGGAAATCCCTGCATTGCATGTACAGTACATGAATATATGAATTTGTACATTTTAATGTATTTAAAAAACAAAAGCCTTCCGCAGACAGTAATACAAGGTTAAATGACGCACTGAGATAAAACAAATAATAATTAATGTGTCCGTCAGGAGATGATTAGATATGCAAAGTTCAGAAAACACTTCTTAAAGGATTAGTTTACTTTCAACTTAAATTTCCTGATAATTTACTCACCATGTCATCCAAGATGTCCATGTCCTTCTTTCTTCAGTAGAAAAGAAATTGAGGTTTTTGATGAAGTCATTCCAGGATTATTCTCCTCATAGTGGACTTCAATGGACTCCAAATGGTTGAAGGTCAAAATTACAGTTTCAGTGCAGCTTCAAAGCGTTCTACACAATCCCAGACGAGAAATAAGGGTCTTATCTGGGGAAACCATCACTCATTTTCTAAAAAAGATAATAAAATTATATACGTTTTAACCATAAATGCTCATCTTGAACTAGCTCTCTTCTTCTTCTCTATTAGAATTCCGGCAGTGTAGACACTGCTAAGTGTATTACTGCCCTCCACAGGTCAAAGTTTGAACTAATTGTTATATACTTGCACTAGCATATTGTCTATGACAATTTAGTTCAAACTTTAACCTGTGGAGGGCAGTAATACACTTAGCAGTGTCTACACTGCCGGAATTCAGAGAAGAAGAAGAAGAAGAAGAGAACTAGTTCAAGATGATCATTTATGGTTAAAACATATATAATTTTTTTTTACTTTTTAGAAAATGAGTGATGGTTTCTCTAGATAAGACCCTTATTTCTCGTCTGGGATCGCTGTAAACTGTAATTTTGACCTTCAACCGTTTGGGCTCCATTGAAGTCCACTATAAGGAGAATAATCCAAAAACCTTAATTTCTTTTCGACTGAAGAAAGAAAGACATGAACATCTTGGATGACATGGGGGGTGAGTAAATTATCAGTAAATTTTAATTTGAAAGTGAACTAATCCTTTAAAAGTGAAATTATTTCTGTAACTCCAGTGATCAGATGCTGTTTAGCTCAGTTTTCAATGATAGTCACATGACTAGTGACTCTTATAGAAAGGAAAAAAAAATGAAAACATAACAAACAAGTAGTAGAATCAATGAATTATGAATAATTTACTGCTATTATGAGAGTAACGTAATCATATCAATAGAAAAGTAACTAGTCTGATTAGGAGTAGCTGTATAATCTGATTACACAATCCAGATTACATGTAATCCGTTACCAGCACTGTTTATACCTAAAATCTTGCACGTCTGAACTTCACAAGACATGGGGGGAGGGCGGCAGACAGACAGACACGCCCGCGCGCGACATCCGCTCTGCTAGTGCGCGCTCGCGCTGTGACGCTCGAGCTGTCTGAAGGGTTTCAGTCTGCGCGCGTGTTGTTGACGGTCAGACAGACTAGAGGGAGAGCGCGAGACAGCGGACCCGGAGCGATCATCCTGAGGCAAGTCCCTTTAAAAAACGACAACAGGCTCACCTATACACTGTGTTAATTTATTATATGGTTCAGCAGATTCTCTACATGTTTCTAAATCGTTTTTAATGGTTTTCAGTGGTTTTGTTTCGGACTCGAAACGGGATTTGTAGCGTTAGCTCTGTTAGCGTGTGCTAAAGGGTTTAAATGTTCTAGCCGCACTGCTAAAGCTGTCTATGCGATTTTTTTTCCCGGTTTAGCTGCTGTTATTGAACGATGATAATTTAATTATGTAGCATGTGAATTTGTGAGATGTCTTTTAATCAAAAAGGGACGTTAACGTTATATATTCAGTGTTTGAAATGCTCATATTCACATTTACGAGACGCGTCGTCGTGTCTTCGATTTAAATCCTCAACCTGATCAACATTATGTATAATATGTGTATTAATTATAAAACATATACGTTTATTAATTAAAAACGTATTTGTAGCGATAGCTAACGTTTTTCGGGGAGGTCAGGTGTCAGTCTGAATGGCTTGGCAAATGATTCACTGCTGAATAAAGTCATATAATGTGTTTAAAATCCAAGCTTTCGATGCCGTTTTGACATATTGGAGATTTTATATATGTGGTCAGCTTTTCTGTGGTCATGTTGAGGGTCTCCCGGTGAATGTCACACCGCGGGCGTTCAGCGCAGCTGTGCCCGGAGAAGGAGAGGGGAGAGACGGATAGAGTCGGGGACAGAGCCGCGGTGTCCTTGCGGGAGTCACACTTTCGTTCAGGGTTAAAAATAGACAGCATTTTGTCAGTGTTTCTGAAAAATGGTTGTTTTACGAGGAAACGAAACGACGTCTGCGGTCCAGTCTATTCGAGCAATGATCTGTTAAAGCACAACCAGGCGAAAATTACGTTTTTTATTTTGAGGAACTTGTATTTTTGGCTGTTAAATTTGGCTGATATGCGTTTTACGTTCGTGAAACAGACGCAGCATGTTGTGAATAAGGAATTTAACGCGTTTTTCGTGCCGCTTGTAGCCGAAACCTCTTTGGCTTGCGATGAATTTGGGGTTTTGATCTCATTTTGCCTTCATATTCGTGCTCGGAAATTCCGTTTCCGTCAGGCTTTTGCTTCTTCCATCAAAATATTCAGTCAGTTTTTCCTCCTATATAGAGATGGCGTGTGTGATTTGATCTTTTCACAGATGTGGTGGTGTACAGTTATTACATCTTATTTCTAGCCTGCTGTGGTTGGACAGGACTAAATGGCTGCTCGCTGTTGGTTATCTCAGTGTTAAACCGATGTTATTAGTGCATTGACTCATTTAACGCGTTGAAGGATTCGACATGTTGTCAGTAGAGGAAAACAGGGCTCTAAAACACCGAGAAACCAGCCTTAGATCGATCAGTCTCAAATTAGATTATCCTGATGAGGAGAAAATGTTTCTGTCGTCTAGTTTAGCACTAAAACTGCTTTTTATTGCCCTAATAATAATGTCAACAAACATTTTGTTTGTGCCATGTTTTTAACAGTTCACTTAATTCTTTTTGTTTCGTTCACAGGAAGCACATCAAACCATTAGTTCTGTCACAATCATGCATGTAGCTGGACGCAAAAGGATTTGCAACCTTTAACCCAGCGAGAAAAGAAGGAGCAACCCAAAGGTGTCGTGTTTGAAGAACAGCCGAATATTTTCCACCCAAGCAAGACCAATAATCTGTGTACGGACATGGCCAGCCCTCAGACGAGTCTGAAAACCCCATTCAAAGACCTGACGTCATTCAAAGGCAACATGAAGCGGCTGTACAGGGAGCGACTGGAGGATGCTCCCATTAAAAAGCGGGTAATGGCAGAGATGCACTTGAAACGGCGCAGCCTGGAGAGCGTCTCCAAACCCCCGAAGGTCAAGAAGGAGCGTGAGGAACACGCCAGCTCGGAAATGGACATCGAGGAAAGAGAATTCCACATGGTCGGGGCTTCCAAGGCTTTAGATCTCAGCGCTGGCCTCAAGCACACTCTGGCACAGTTCACGCTGAGCAGCCAGAGCTCCCTGGGAGGTCCTGCTGCCTTCTCAGCAAAATCGGCTCAGGAGTGCGCCTCTCCTGCTGGCATGGCTCCCCTGCCGTCTCCCCCAGTCCTTGGAGGAGGCCCGCTCTTGGTTCCCTGTGACAGCTCTACTGAGCTCACCCATTCTCTCCTCGAAGGGGAGTCCATCTCCTGCTTTGTTGTAGGTGGCGAAAAGCGTCTTTGTCTGCCCCAGGTACTCAATTCGGTGCTGCGAGACTTCTCTTTGCAGCAGATCAACGCCGTCTGTGACGAACTTTACGTTTACTGTTCCCGATGCGATGCCGAGCAACTCCACATCCTCAAGGTGCTGGGCATCCTGCCGTTCAATGCGCCTTCCTGTGGCCTGATCACCCTAACGGATGCCCAACGGCTCTGCAATGCCCTGCTCCGCCCGGGTGCCGCCCTCTCGGCCGACCCCAACAGCAAACTGGCAGGCCAAGGCCTGCTGAAGGAGAGCGAGGCCAGTTTCCAGGTGGAACACCAGTGTCTGGGCAAGTGCCAAGGCCTGTTTGTGCCCCAGTTCTACGTCCAGCCGGACGTTCCTTGCATTCAGTGCATGGAATGCCAGCTGCTGTTTTCCCCACAGAACTTTGTAATGCACTCGCACAAATCCCCCGACAAGAGGACCTGCCACTGGGGCTTCGACTCGGCCAAGTGGCCTTGCTACCTACAGCTGGGCCGCAAGCACGAGGGCACGGCGGAGGAGCCCCAACTCAAACAGCTCCTGGATGAGATGAAGGAGAAGTTTAACTACCAGCTAAAGAGGCCACTGGACAGAGTAAGTGTCTTTTGTCTTTTCTTCCACCATGTTTGTTGGTTCACTAAGGTCAAGTTTTGCTTCATGTTCACAAGTGGATTTGCACGTGTGTGACCAGATGGTAATGTGTGATAGTCTGCAGAGGAGACTGTTTGCTATTGTCTGGGCAAGGCTGTAGTTGTTTTGATAAACTAGTGTTGACCCAATTTTATGGGGTGGCACGGGGCAGGTGGGGAAGTATGGCAGGAGGGAGGGAATTCCAGTTGGTCTGGCTGAACGGGAAATACATTATCTACCTCCCAGGTCAGAAGAGGGTCATCTTTGGGGGATGGATGGGGTTAGCACAACCTTAAATTTTGCATTTATATATATTTTCAGGCATTTTTACCTTGAATGTGCAAGGCTTCCTGTCACGATTTAAATGCAACATTAACAAATGCTAATTTAATTTTTTAACAAAAGTTTGTTTTTTCAGTTTAGTTTAATTTATATTCTATCATTGTTAGTTTTTTTCAGATTTTCAGACTATGATATTAAAAAAAAAAAAAAATGGTCACACTATGTATTTGGTGTCTATGATTATAGAAATTACTAAAGCTGTAAATACACTTAAAAATATAAGTACAATGTTACATTGTACATGTTTTATGTATGTAAAAACATGTGCAATAAGTACGTTTTTACATGCATAAAAACAAGTATGTACACAATAATTAAATTATTAATTTACATATTAGTACATAGTAGTTAAAGACACCCAATATAAAGTGGAGCCAAAAATAATTGATAGATTAATCGATCATCAAAGTAATTGTTTGTTACAGCCCTAAATACAAGAATATTTATTTATGTATTTTTTGTCAGCTCCAGAACACAGAACAGACATGTGCTTTGGCTCTTCTGACTCAGGCTGCACATTAAGGCTTTCTCAAGCCATCATCAAAATTTGTTTAGTTTAGCTTCTAGTTTAGTTTTAGTAATTTAGTGCTGTCAAAGTAATGCAATGACTGGTTTCATGTAATATTTAACTGTGTTAAATTTCTCAGTACAGTCTAGTATTATTGCTGTGTATTGGTATTGTGATGTTTAATGAAATTGTATTTTTTACAAAATATTTTTTTCCCAGTTAGTTTTAATTTTATTTTCGGGCACAGGCATTTTTACCGTGAGCTGCGTCCAGTTATTTTAGCTGCACAGTGTAACAGTTTATTATACTGACACTGCAAACTGGTATTTATCATATTACTTGAATTTATTAATATCGTAATCTTAAACCAATTGCTTTGTAGGTCAAGTAGTTTTACCATTTAATGCACTTTGTTTTCTTCTAATTATTTAGTAATTTCTGCTAATGAATCAGCAGTCTCGCACATTCACGGGGAAACAACCCACTTCCACATGAAAACTAAGGTGGATAAACTATTTGTGACATCTGTAAAAGTTTCCCTTTTTTAATGGGGAAAAATCGTAGTGGTGTCATTGCATTGGGAAATGCCCACATTGCATGATTGTATAATTTAAAGCCAGAACACTAGAGATTCTTCCACTTTCATGATGCAACCGTTAAAAACAAAACTCAACAAAGTGTACTAGTGCTCTAGAATCTATAGAAAAGTCAGCGGGGGGGAAAAAAAGATCTAGATTGTTTCACTCCCATTGACCAGCCATGTCTCATGACCCCCTTGACCAAGGCAGCAAGCCAGAGTTTTTTTTGTTGTTAGCGCTCATGTTAGACAAAGATTGACCCCCTGAGTGCTGTCAGATGTTTTTTTCAAATGCAAGTGGCAGCGGTTAATGGTTTAACAGTGAGGTGATGTTCCAGTAGACACAGTTATTTTTAGTTTAGTGCCGATGTGAGCAAATGATTGTTCTGTCTAAGAGAGGAAGAACAGCCCCAGTCTCTCCTGTGTGCTTATGCAAGTGTACCGGAAATACCGTCTGGTGTCTCGTCTAGCACCCAAACCGCATTCCTCCTTCCGCACCCCCCGCACCCCCCCGCATACACACACACGTACACACACTTCATGTACTGAAACAAACCTTGAGTCTGTCAGTCATACAGTCACATCTGCTACACAGACTGACCTCACCCTGACACACAAACACAGTTACACTCAGCTCACTTATGCTTAACGCACACTAATGAAATTGATTCACAAGCACACGCTAAACTCCCCCAGGGATCATCTCTGAGGGTGAGAAATCAAACTCCCAGAAACGCGAGTGAGTCAGTGACACCTTCTCTTTTCATGGCGAGCCGTTAACTGCCGAGCTCCCGACACGTCGCTGTCTGACAGCGTCTTGCACCTGCCCTGACGCTTTGCCTGATCCTTCTGTTTCTTCTTGTGATTTTCTTTTTTTCTTTTTTTTTTTTTTTTTCTGTTTCTCAATTAGTTTTATTTTAAGCTGTAAGGATCCTTCAAGGGTTAATGTATTTTTTAAACTATTTTAAAACTTTTTGATTCATTTGCCCCCACTCTCAAAGTGTTTATCTATAAGTAACAGTGTTATTTTAGAATTATATATAATATTTATTAATATTTTGAGTCAGCGTTTATTTTTATATTGCTTTCAGTTTTCATTTTAATTTTAAAGGATTAGTTCACCCAAAAATGAAAATTCTGTCATTAATTACTCACCCTCATGTCATTCCAAATCTGTAAGACTTTCATTCATCTTCAGAACACAAGTGAAGATCTTTTTGATGAAATCTGAGAGATTTCTGTCCCTCCATTGACTGTCTACGCAACTACCACTTTGACACTTCAAAAAGTTCATAAAGAGATCGTAAAACTAATCCATATGAGTTAAGTGGTTTTCTGAAGAGACATGATCGCTTTATATGATGAAATTATATAATTTAGGCTTTTATTCACATATAAATATTGATCAGCGAACTGAAACAGAAGCTCAACCGAACCTGCTTGATGCGCGAGAACAAACCTCTTTCGGAAGCTCAAACGTGCTGCGTAACACGAGAATGAACCTCATTGGCTCTCGCACACGTCAAGCAAACATGCTTGAGTTTCCGTTTACCACAGCTGATGTGTGAGTTGATCAATGTTTGTGAATAAAAGCTTAAATTAAATCTGTTCATCATATAAAGCAATAGAGTCTCTTCAGTAAATTTGGACTAAACCGCTCAATTCATATGGATTAGTTTCACAATCTCTTTATGAACTTTTTGAAGCATCAAAATGGTAGATGCATAGACTGTCAATGGAGGGACAGAAATCTCTCAGATTTCATCAAAAATATCTTAATTTGTGTTCCAAAGATGAACGAAAGTCTGACAGGTTTGGAACGACATGAGGGTGAGTAGATGATGATTTTATTTCAGCTTTACTCCTATAACCGAAAATAATTTTAGTAGTTTTAGTTAACATTAACAACACTGATCAGAATTAAAATGGTGTCAAGAAAACAGGTGCTTACAGTTTTGTGTTAAACGGCTTTTGAAGGGACTGTAAACAGACATATGTGCGTGCGTGAAAGGTCATTACTCAGACGCTGAGCTTACATGGGTCATGCCGGTAAAGAGAAACAACACATGCACACTCATCTGCTTGTGTCCATATCAAGAAATCACAGTTAAGTATGTGTGTGTGTGTGTACGGGAAGCAGGGCAGACAGGCTCATCAGTTTACTGGGTGAAATGTTCACTCCAAACATCTGTGATGCTGGAGTGCCAGAACAAGTGACTCAGAGTTTCCACAGGTGGCTGTGTGGATGTTGGTGACAGTCAGACCCTCACCGCCAGACTTCTGCACACGGCACTTTAGCTTGCTCAGAACCAGGCCTCTTCCCCTTCATCAAGGACAGTGCCCCCCCCATCTGTGTGGTTATAGAGACACTGGCTGTGTTTAAAAAGCATATACTGTGCTTCTAATGGTAGGCAGCTCACTGGGTTTTGAAACGGTCACTGGCGGAACATGCCTGTGATTCCTGAAAGGATTAGTTCACTTTAGAATTCAAATTTCCTGATAATTTACTCACCCCCATGTCATCCAAGATGTTCATGTCTTTCTTTCTTCAGTCGAAAAGAAATTAAGGTTTTTGAGGAAAACATTCCAGGATTTTTTGGACTTCAATGGGCACCAACGTGTTGAAGGTCCAAATTACAGTTTCAGTGCAGCTTCAAAGGGCTCTACATGATCCCAGAAGAGGAATAAGGGTCTTATCTAGTGAAACGTAAGAAAGAAAGAAAGAAAGAAAGAAAACGATAAATTTTTTTAAACACAAATGCTTGTCTTGCACTGCTAGGGCATTTACGTAGCCTTTATAAACGTTCACTAGAAAAAAACATAAATGGTGTGCTTCTCTGGACAAAATCCCACTTACATATTTTAAGATATGTCAGTACAAGTTGCGTTTAGTTCAAACATGCATTTTAGTTTGAGACTAGGCTTAAGCCTTGCCTGTGAAACCGGGCATAACTGATGTTAAATTTTCTCTCCAAAATTGAGTATATCAGTTTAGTGGCCTGATGGTTAGTATGCATGCGTCACCAACATGTTGGCGACACAATTTTGAGTCATGTAGACCTGTGACATTACCTGATCTGTTTCTCCCCATCATTTCCCATGCCACTTGGCTCTCATACAGATAGGTAATGTGTTTGTTTGTTTGTTTGTATGACTGTATGTCAGTGATAGGCAGCTGTGATGGTTTAAGGTTTGGTGTGCAGACGTGTCTGGCAGACAGATGGAGTCCTGTCGATCTCCCACAGAGGATGAGACAGCGGCTGCGGTGCAGACATTAGACAGCTGCCTCTCTCTCTCTCTCTCTCTCTCTCTCTCTCTTTTTCTGCCTTTCTTTCTGCCTTTTGTAATCGTGAAATCAGTAACTTCATGCACCGCAGGCAAGGAGGACAGTTCTCCACCATCAAGCTCTCCTATTTCCACTTTCTGTTTTTCTTTCCTTCCTTTTAAAATCTATGAGAGAAAAGCTGACATTTTCCTGTCTGTATATGTTTTGTTCTCTCATGTTTCACCATGGCCACAAACCTCGTTTGTGACGTATCTTCCCTGTCAGACTTCTCTCTCTTTTTTCCCCCTCTCGATATTTTTTTTTTTTCTTCCTCTCTGACAGCTGCAGTCCTTTTTTGCTTTGCTGTTTCCATTTCGTCACGTGTCTATCATTTATTATTCAACAGTTAGTTCCGGTCCTCTAATTTGATTGGATTTTTGTTTTGTTTTTTTAAAGCCTTAGAATCTTTTATTATTCGAGTATCTCAGGCTTTCAACTTGCGTGTTGCTTGATGACACGCAACGTTTGATCCTGCTTTGGCTTTGTTTGCAAATTTTAAATTTGGAGGAAAATTTTCACCCTCATGTGAACCTCCTGATTGCACAGATTCCTATTGAAAGGCCAAGAAACTGTAAATGTGATAGCAACTTTTAGCTGATGTTATGGAGGGCTACAACATGGATTGTTCTGTCTTCTAGTTTCTGCCTGGCATTTTCAGCAGAACATGACAATGTATCTTGGGAACTTTATCTTCATGTAGCCTGTGTTTGGTGAGAGACTGAAGGGTAATGAAAGGTCAGAGGTGTGAGAGGCTCAGGGTTTTGTCTGTTTGATCGAGTTTGTTGAGCTCAGGGTTTGCTCCAGTGTAAATATCAGAGACTCCAGTGGATGCAACTCAGCCCTTCAAAATAAGCAGCCGAATGACCTAATCAGTCTCTGTTTGCATAAGAGGAGCGGAGGGCAGTGAGTGTGTGTTTATGGGAGTGAGAGAGAGAGTGATTGAGGAGAACTATTGATCTGGCTGAAGTGGGTGAATTCAGTAGACAGTAACTGTGTGTATAGGAGAGAGACAGAGACAAGCTGAAGAAGAGCGAGATTGATTTACACAGTGTCCTAACCAGGTCTTGTTTTTCTGTATTCAATAAAAATGAAAACACCTTGAAAAATGACAATGTCGTTTTGATTTTTTTTTTATAGAAATAAAAACAATTTAATTCATTTGGATAACAGTCACTTCATTCCCATCTAGCTCATCCAACAAGAGCTGCAGAGTTGTACATAGTACAGCAGGAATCAGAGTTCAGTGATCATGTGGTGAGATGACTGACAAGACCATGGCGGAGGATTTGTTGCACAACAGAGCCTAAGCGTCTGACAAATGTTTTATCTTGTAGAATGCGCGCTCAGCACCGCCGTTCCCTATTCACAGAGTACACGCGATCGCGAAATAGAAAGCGAAAGTAAAACGGAGCGTGCGTTCAAACGCGATTTCAATCATACAGGAGAGAAGCCAGTCAGGTTTTGCCACAAACTCAACTTTTACAGTGCTTGAGTATTGTTGTATTTTACTGCAGATGATAATTAATACTCAGAAAAAGTAGAACTGAAATGATATTCATTACAAGGTGATTAGTTAAAACATTTCAAATGCACAAACGCAGACTGTTTTTCTAGATATGCATTTCGTCATTGAGGATACTGCTCATGTGAACTCAGTCTCGTCACGTCACACCTCTAGTGTACACTGAATATGAAGAGACTTGCTGGCAAATGCATATTTACTTGAATGGATGAGCATGTGTGCACACCCATTGGCCCCAAGCAGCTATATACCTGATTAGAGATGGGTAGATAAAGGAATGAATAATAGTGTGGGATGTGAAAAAATAGGAGAGCGAGATCAGGTTCAGCTCAGGACATTCAGCAGCTTTTACTCTTTCCTTTTGCTCCACTCACGGTGAAGCATTCATCTCTCGGTATCGCCACAGTCCATGTGCTCAGGCGGTCACACACTCCAAGCTCTGTTCATTTATTTCCAACTGTTTGTCCTCATGCACAAACAAATCACTAACTAACCCTAAAGCCCCCCAAAAAAGCACACACTCTGTGATTTGGCAATCTGTCCTATTTATATAAAGCCCAGTGTTCCTGTTGGCCGTTAAGACAACATACTCCTCCCTGTTGGCTCAACATTCGGACGCTGTGGGCAGATTGGGGGCCCTGCTCTTTGTGCTCAAGCTGGGAATATTGTTGTACCGATCTTTTGCCAAGTCCCTGGAGAAGAGCCAGCAGCCAGAACAGCCCCAGGACGGACCGCAGACTGCGGCTAACCCAAATTTGTCAAGACATGCTTGATTATTCAGCCAGGTGGTTCAACTGCCATGGTGAGCATTAGTTAAAGAAATCTCATGTGTGCAAAAGACAAGAGCAATGCCTGCTGTGCTGTTAATATGATTTTTGTGTCATATTAGCACTTCGTTTTGGCAGCATTGCATGTATTTTTACATTGGGATGAGCTCAGTGCAAAAAATAATCAAAGATGGTTGATGGAGCAAGAATAATGTTGATTATACTATATGCTTTTGGCAGACATTTTCATCCCAAATGACTTGCATTGAATTCAAGGTATACTTTTTTATCATGCTTCGGTTTTATCAAGTCGGTACTGAAATTTTAAAAATGTGATGATACCAGCATTTCCCTCTAGCATTTTGAGGGCCGTTGAACAGATTCTTAAATACTTCTGATTGGCCGTCGTGTTCACGCACTCAACATGTATGTCTAGTTCTGCATAGTCCCCTTGAAAAGGAAGTAGCCTTCATAAGCTAGTCTTTTTAACATCTCTTGACATCAGCATGTTCTTTATAAGACTATTGATTTAAATGATTTGTTCCATTTCATTCCTACTGACCGCCAAAGACATTTATAGCTATAATGTGTAATATAATATTTTCTGTCTTTTCTGTTTCCTCTCTGACTTCCATAAATCTACCATAACTTGATCTGATGATATACTTCTCCCCCCTTTCTGCAAAACCAGCAGTGTTAGTCTTCATGTAACAGGGACATAATAGGAGCGAGTCTGTCCTAACTGGGACACAAGCGGAGTCAGTGTCCCTCTGCTCCAGATAGGACCGTCTGACTGTGCTGGCTAATGATTCATCTTAATGTCCTCTTGCAAAACATTAAGAGTGCTGCGATTATGCGCTCACACTGTGGTCGGACACCCTTCTGATGGAATGCAATGCAGAGGCCACGGTTGTCCTGCTTCATCAGTTAAGTTGGAAAAAAATGGGTCATGAAGATGCTTCCTGCAGTTATCCTCATCTGTGCTTGTGAGGCACTTTTTTTTTTTAGTGTGAAACTGCTCTTTTCACCACAATCTCATTAGACTGCATATTTTCCTCCCATTACTGCATGCTGTTGTTTCCAAACGCCAAGCTCATCCCTAAGGAAGATGTGTCATTCTGCCGACAGCTCCAAAGACACATTCGCAACGCCGTCGGGTTGTGATTAATGCAACGGTACGCTACATACAGCTACCTGTACTGTAAATCTTTCTCTTTCTCCTCCCACTTGAGACTGTATTTCCCAAACCATCAGAAAATGCGAGTGAGGGTCTGGCTGCCATAGGAGAACATTCCCCTCCCCTCTCATCTCTTCCCTCCTCTCCCTGCGGAGGCTCTGAATGTAGACTCGCTCTGCTCTCCTGGCTGTATGAGGACAGTCTGTTCCAAGCTTGCATCAAGCTGGGGGATTCCTCAACCTGAACAACAGCACCAGCCTGCATGTTCATGTCTCTCTGGAGAGCAGCACACATTTGACTCTCAGTTACAAGCAAAACAAAGGACAGTCGTATAATTGCTTTGATTGACAGTCCATCTGTCCAGTAATTATTGATCTCTAATACAAGACATCTATTGATCAATCCCAGAAAGCAGTACCACATGTCTGACATACATCAGTGCCCGTTTATGTCTTGTCTCAGCATGTTTCAGCTCTTTAATATGATGACAGACTTGATTTTTTTTTTTTTGATTCAAAACACTTTGCAATTCTGTACGTTTTCTATTTCAGACTGCTGTCGTGAAGCGTCTGTTTGAAGAGAATGCTTAGTGGAAGGAGGATTTAAAAAAGAAATATGAAGGTTAATCATTTTTTAAATGTACTTACATTGGTTCATCCGCTAAAACTCGTGTATTATGTGAGCTGTAAAGCTGTTTAAATCAATTTTACGGTTGTTTTAGGGTTTTAGGTGTTATGGCAAAGAAGTTGTAAAATTGGGCTGAACTACACAGAAAAGGTTAGTAAGCGATTTATCACTCTAAAATCATGTTTACATGCATATTATTTACATGCATGCTATCTTGTGGCTATACTTTTTGAAAAAGTATTTACAGATTAGCCCATTTAGTTCCACTGTAAGTGCCTCAATGTAAGGAAGGACAGGTGAAATTTTTTGTTCTTTTGTGATAGTTGACCGGTTTTTACAGATATCGATATTTAGGTTCGACCACGCTGGCCAATAACCGATTAATCGACCAATTCGTTTTTAAAATGGATACTGAATGAAAACAGATATAATGCTTAAAATAGTGCTTATCTTTATTACAAAAATTGAAAAACAGTACTGAACAACAAAATCGGTTAATGGTGCCAGTTAATCGGCAAAACCGATCAATCGGTCTACCTCTAGTGAAAGTATCCATTTTGTGTCAAGTGCTTGTCAGTTGAGCTTAACTTGAACCTGTATTGAATCTGGAATATTCCTTTAAAGGCAGAGACATTTGAAGTACATTTGAACATCCCCTTGAGTACTGAGGTTTGTAATGCAAGAACGTTTTGGCTTGGCACTTGAATCTGTATTAGAGTGCTTGAGTAGAGTAGAATTCCAAGTAAAGTATACACTAACGTTCAAAAGTTTGGGAGAAATAATTTTATTAATCAGGGATGCATTAAATTGATCGAAAGTGATACATTTTCTATTACAAATAAATGCTGTTCTTTGGGGGAAAAAAATTAAGCAGTGCAACTGTTTTCAGCACTAATAATAATGTTTCTTGAGCAGCAAATCAGCATCTTAGAATGATTTCTGTAGGGTCATGTGACACTGAAGACTGGAGTAATGATGCTGAAAATCCAGCTTTGCCATCACAGGAATAAATTGCATTTTAAAATAGATTATATTATAAACCTTATGTAGCCCCGCCCCTTTTCAGTGTTCGTTGCCTTTTGACTTCCAGTTTGTATTTCCACAACAACTTTAGGCATTTATGAATAAAATGCTCATTTTAAAATCTTCCCAGTCTACTGACATTTAAGACATCTGCTTTAAACATTACAATGCTTAGATACAGATGTATAGTATAATGCAATGCAAGTCACTTTGGATAAAAGCGTCTGCCAAATGCGTAAATGTAAATGTTTGTAAATCCTCTTCACCAGCTAATTTATTCTTCGACAACGATGCCATTGAAATATACAGAGCTACCACAAAAAACGGAAGTTCAAAGACAACATTTTAAAGATGGCTGCAGGCATGTTTCTCTGGCGCATATGGTCTATACATTTGTGAGTTGTAATATTCCATAATGTTGTTTTTACTGTTTTTCTGATCATATAAAGCAACCTTGGTGAGCATAAGAGAATTCCTTCAAAAACATTTTTAAAATCCTGTCGGCTCAACATTTGAATGGTAGTGTAGTTTTGTGGTTATTAGCCCACGTATTATCCATATAAAGGTAATGTATGATGGAAATATTTTGCATTGCAAAGAGTTTTTGGGGATGTCAGCTGTGCCATTTAGCCTGTAAGGGCGTATGTTTGTTTATTTTTGTCTAAAAATGACGTCTGACACCCTGCGTGTGACGTTGTCCCGTTCTCCTCTCCTTTATCTTCTGTTATGTATTGAGCTTGATTGATGAGTGATAGTGTGTGAGGGTTTATGTACTCTGGTAACGGTGTGGATGTGTGCTGACAGCTTCCTCTTGTAGGGGATGGATAGGACACTGCTCTCTCTCTTCTTCCTTTTTTTTTTTTTTTTTTTTTTAAACTCCCTTTCTCTATGCAAAGCCAGTCACTGTGGCCCCTAACAGGCTATGCCATGCAAAATGCATGAGCCTCCTTGTGTAGAGTGAAATTGTGTGTGCGTGTGCGCTGTCTGCAGCTTAAACTCTGCGTATGAGACTCGGCTCTCTGTGGGTGGGCAGTTGTTCTCTCTCTCCCTCGCTCTGCCTCTCTCTTTCACTGTCTTGTCTGTCTTTCTCTCTCTCTCCTAGGGCTGTTGAAGATGGCAGAAGTGAAATGCACTGCCAGTTTTGTATGTCAAGCTGCCATGTTGGTGATTCTCCTGTGCCATGCACACGGTTTAATGACATGCACCTTTAGAGACCGACTCCCTCTCTACCTCTCACACACCTAACATAATGTTAGTCTAGGTTGCATGCTTTGAATGAATAAATAAATAAATAAATATATATATATATAATTTTACTAGTGGGTGCAGAACACTATAGTTCATTTATGTAAGGATAGCAAAATAAAGTAAACTGCGACTTATTATACCCAAAAATTCTTCATACAGTGGACTACCAGTAAAATTGCTAATTTGGGACCAAACATTATTCAGACACTTTGACCTGACCATGTTTTGCTTAAGTGTTATCTGACATAATTAAGATTCATTTTTTCTGACACAGTTTAACTCTGAGTTTAATATCTTTTAATATCATTTTTTTAAACTATAGTGAATAAGCTGTATTAATGAATGAAATGTTCAAGGTGTCTGAATACATTTTGGTTTGACTGTATATTATGAATTCATGGTTTCCTTTAGATTCCCCAATTTAGACACTCACACAATTTCTCTGAAATGGTTTTTAGTTTTCATGCTAGTGGTTTAACACTTATAAAAGCCTACCCTTTTTTTAAGAAGTTGGGTTTCTAAATTAATTTTAAAGCTGTGACACAAAATTATTGACTGACTAGTCAACCATCTTGGCCAGTAGTATCAATCACGCACTTCAGTACATTTTTCATTGGTGTCAGTACAAAAACTCCAGAACAAGTCAGAAACTTGCTAGCAAGACAAAATGGATCCACGGTGGCGAGGGTTCACAGCTGCCACGCAAACAGCCAGATGTTTTTGTCCTCTTTCGACCACAGCTCTCACTGACCGTGTGTGTGTCCTGCTGAGAGAGGAAGGTCACGTTCTGCCCCTCTTGCGTCCTACAGAGAGCAGCGTGGGCCGTTTCCAACGTTGTGTGATGACTCTGGTTGAGCCCTGACAGCAGCTTCTGAAATGAGCCGTAGGGTGCCATAGCCCAAAGAACACGCACCTCAGAGACTCATCTCCACCGAGACTGTGTCTGCCAATGTCTTTGTGCATGTGTGAGTACATGTGTGTGCGTTTTAGCCTAGCGTAGCCGCGCCATGGGAGGCTTATGCGGTTGCTGCTTTTCACCGGCGCACACTTGAGAGTACTCGGCTCTAACACGCGTGCATACAGATCTCCCATTCATGGGCCTATTTAAAGCCGCCCATGTGTAGGAAAGGGAACAGGCAGAGCTCTGTTTGACTCTGTGAAATCTGAGAGCAGGAGAGGGGAGAGACCGTTCCTCTGTGTGTTTATGGCCCTCCGAGCCGATCCGTGATCACCGGCACAGTATGTTAGTTTTGCTTGCGCTAGTACGCGAGTGGATAACTCGGTCGCCCGTGTGTGCGGCTCTTATCAGGGCGTATGTTGTAGATTAGACAGTGGATGTGTGTAGACGGATGTTGGGAAGGGCAGACAGACAGGCAGACGGTGCACTATTGATGACCACGTCTAGACGGAATGTTCGTCTCCCTCCCTCTTCCCTTAAAAAATTTGCCCCAGGCTGCCAGCCAAATCCTCTCAGGAATGAGCACGTCTGAGCCTGTGTGCTTGATCCCTGTGAGCGTGTGCGTATTGATATTTAGAGGCGTGTTGTTTGCTCAGGTTTTTGCACAAGTGTTTTAGTTTGATTATGAATGTTTGGGTTGTTTTAGTGTGTTTTTGTAGGATATGGATTTTAGTACTCCAGTGTGTGTATAGGCGTCATAGGTAATGTCAGGAATGTACGTTTACAGCTTTCACTACCGAATTTACTCCTAAAAGATTTGTGTGACACTGAATTTACTTTAAATCCACATAAGCCACTTTACAGCTGCAAGATAGACGCCAAAATGTTACTGTATTTATTCTGGAGTGATTCTGTCTGTTCTATATAGACATGGGGCCTTAATCAAGAAAAGCGAGAGAAAAAATGTATTTGTGTAAATTGTCTATTCTTGCGCAAGTTGCTACATTGATTTCAGTAGGACAATTCACATATGAATGAATTTGTTTAAATTCATCTGATTGTGTTTCAGGCACATGGAATGATAATTTATGGGTTTTGTGTCACATTTAAGTGTCCAAAAAATAAATAAAATAAAATTAAATAAAATTAAAACTAATTAAATTAAATTAAATTAAATTAAATTAAATTAAATTAAATTAAATTAAATTAAATTAAATTAAATTAAAAATAAAAATGATAATGACAGACAATTTAGGCTAAAGTAGGGTTGGACAAAGATGAAAATATTTATTTCATTATCTTTTTTATTAACAATAAGAACAAAGATGCACATTACAAATACAATATAATATACAAATGAAATAAACAGTGCTTTATTTTTTCACAGGTGTATTTAACAGTAGTATTCAAGTAAGAAATTGAATAAACAAAAGTAAAAATAAAATACTGGACTTCACTAAACATGGATTCTTATTAAAGCTACTGAAGTTATTCAGTGAAGAGCAGTGCATGATTTTCTCTGACTTTTGTTGTTTGATTAACTTTAATGACAAGTTCCTCAGCATGCTTATTATGCTGCTGTCACTTTAAAAGCAAATGCACAGATCTAATATAAAGACACGCACCGGTTTTCTCCCAAACTGTTTACGTTCACTTAAGACATAATCGACTGTTTATGTAAACCTTGTTTGTATTTGTCAGTTTAAGTGCAATAAGACACAAAAGATAACTTAGTTCAGTACTCACACGCTGTTTGACAGGCTTTTAGTATGCTCGCCGTTCGGTTGTACGTTCTTACGTGCAAATAAAATGTTTAACCGACAAGGTTTATTGCAGTGAATAACTGCAATGTCACGTGAGTGTAACCCTACCTATGCGTTAACATGTGATGTGAATGTACGTCATGTCGTTCAGCATGTTGGGACGGAGGCCCCAGAACTGCAACTGATTGAATGCACTGTAGCACAATGCTACGATATTTCTTCAAAAGCAGATCGTGGAGACATTTTAATCATCCATGATCAAAAACCGTGATATCGCGCACCCCTACGTAATATTCCCATGTTTTGTTGATGATTGATAATGCTATGTAATATTTTACATTCTTGTCAAAGAAAAACAGAATCTGCCACGGTTTTAGATCACTCTTTAGTTCCGTCTTTTCCTCTGTTTTATCTCCTTATAGCCTGCATCAAGTTGGCCTACATTTGTCCAGCCCACATGGAAAAGATGCCTTATCAGTGTAACACTGAGCTGAGTCCCACAATGCAATGCACAAGACTTTTCCAGTGTGATGAATGAAATGGAAATAATATCCGCAGTGATTTTCGTGACTCATTATTTGATGTGACATTTTTACCCACATTTGGATTACAAATGTAAAACTAAGGTTTATTTCCGAGACGACAGCTGGACTCCACTTGCTGACGTAAAGGGATAGCTCACCCAAAATAAACCTTCTGTCATCATTAACTCACCCTCATGTCAGATTTTGTTGCAGATTTGAAATTTGTTATTTAAATGCATGTATGGCAAGCAGTTTAAGATTTCAAGATTTTTCCATTCAGATATTTAGGATTTGGGATGCCCGAAATAGCTGCCCGGATGTGTTGCAAAATTAGCCTCTGAGTGAACAGACTTTCCTTGAAAGGATTTTGATTAGAGGTGGGACAAAATATCGATAGGGCAATATATCATTGTCTTTCTCCGTGTGATACAAGAATCAATATGCTGGCCCTAAATATCGATATTTTAATTAATAAAATAAGGCACTCTAAACAGATTTCCCTGCTCCCAGCGTTACTACTTCATGGCTCCTCGAGGTGGCGCTCAACACATGAATGAGGGAAACGTGAACACAAGTTAACTAGCCTAAGAAAAAGGTTTTTAACGGGATTGCGGACAGCCGTGTGAGTAAAATAATAGATGCCCCAGTCACGTTTGTCAAGTCTGGAAAACCTGCACTTAAAGGATTAGTCCACTTTTAAATAAAATTTTCCTGATAATGTCATGTCATCCAAGATGTTCATGTCTTTCTTTCTTCAGTCGAAAAGAAATTTAAGGTTTTTGATGAAAACATTCCAGGATTATTCTCCTTATAGTGGACTTCAATGGGCACCAAACAGGTGAAGGTCAAAATTACAGTTTCAGTGTCCTACGCCTTCCCTGTTCTACTTGCGGAAAAAAACGGAACTGGCGCTGCGTTCGTTACTTAAGTTGAATAGGGAAGGTGTAGGACATACAGCGTAAGCTTTTTGAAGAATACAGAAAGCGGAAGCAAGTGCAAGGCAATAATTTGTGTTTATAAAGCATATACTGTACAGTTGTATTTTTTTCCGAAAATGACCGATCGTTTCTCTAGATAAGACCCTTATTCCTCGTCTGGTATCGTTAAAGCTCTTTGGAGCTGCAATGAAGCTGTAATTTTGACCTTCAACCGTCTAGTGTCCATTGAAGTCCACTATAAGGAGAAAAATCCTGGAATGTTTTCATCAAAAACCTTAATTTCTTTTCGACTGACGAAAGAAAAACATGAACATCTTGGATGACATGGGGGTGAGTAAATTATCAGGAAAAGTTTATTTGAAAGTGGACTAATCCTTTAACCTTGTCACTGCCATTTTTGTTTTCATAGTTAGACAGATATCGTGATGTGTCGTCATAGTATTGTCTAGCATTATATTGATTATCGCAGAATTGCTGTATCGTAATGATATCGGTATCATGTATCGCATCATGAGGTACCCTGTGATTCTTACCCCTAACTTTGTTAGTATATGCAGCTTTCTAAACACAGCCATTGTTTCCAGATTGTAAATGATTTGCGCACTTTTCCTAAATCAACATGGCCTATATTTGGTCGACGTGTTCCCGGCTCACACATGTCCTCCACTTTTTTTTTTTTTTTCCTGTGGTGCTAATGATGTGTGAATAGGAGACCTATGTAGGGGGTACAGTGAGGGGCCCCAGCAGCTCTGTGTGTTTGTGACTGAAAACTGCACGTTTGTGCTGCTTTTTTCGCTTTATACATGCCCTCTGCCAGAGCTGCAACAGATGGACACACAATCACCCTCATGTGCCGCCTTTCACACGAATTGTGCTAAACCGTTTGTGTGTGTGTGTGCGGTGCTTATAATGAAAAAGCTACTCATGAGTCCACACACGCTCAGTGTCACTCACAGTTTCGCAAATTAAATACTTTTAAACACACGTGTCCACATCAAAACAGACAATAGCAGGCATAAAAAATGGCATTCCTAGGGTACACGGCGCGTGCTCTCTAAAAGGTCAGCTCGTAGTATGACTGTGTGAGGTTGGCCTAGATACGATTCATCATCAGCCTGTGCGGCTTGTAATTCCCCAGCTACGACATAGCTCATAAAATGTACTCGTGCGGGAACTGCACAAGAACTTGTGCATGTTTTTGACTTTTTCTCGTCAACCTTTGTCTGTATGTTGTTGTTTTTTCATTGCTGTTTGTGTCAGGGGATCCCCATAGTTGATAATAAAGTGATGCGGTCAGGTTTGAACAGTGTTCAGTGTTCATTGTCAGAGCCAAAGTGGAATTTGTGTTTGTGTGTCAGTGACCTCATTATGCCCATTTCAAGGGAATGCATGTGAATTTGACGAGGGTTTAAAATGTTCTCGGTTAGATCTAGGATGTTGTTTCGGTGCTCAGGTTAGCGAGCTGATGTAGGGAAAAAGGAAACGATGCAGACCCTTGTAGTGAAGAACGGGTGCGTGCGTGCAGACAAGCATGCGCTGATGGGTTTGGAGCAGCGGTGGTATGTTTCAAATGAGTGAGCTGCAGGAATGCTAACTCCCACCATTGTGGGCCATCTTCCTCTCTCACACACACTTTTGAGTTTTCATATCACATGCTTGTGACAAACAGGCTTTGCATCCTCTGGGCGTTTGTGTTGTTGTTCTGATTGCATGTCGAGACGTGAGGGATTTGTGTTCGTTACTTTAGTCAACGGTGCCCAAGTAAATAGTGTTACAGAATATGATTGTGTGTGTGAGGGACTTTAACACACTAATTAAAAAGAGATTAGTGATGGCTGAGGTGTTGCGTCCCTGGAAGAGAAACTCATAACAACCTGATCGGCAGGATTTGGGATCTTGAGAAATAACCGTTCAAGAAAACTGTCATTTATCAACTGTGTACATTTACGATGGCCTTCTCAGCAGACGCTTTCTTACCACTTTGTTTATATTTCACATATAGTGGATTTATATCTCATGTTTGTGCATCTTAGCGCATGAGACACCTGTTCCAGTGTAATTTTCTCATGTCCTTGAGGAGAACAGAGCAATAACTCTCTCGGTAAACAGCGCCCACAGCTTTCGCACAACTATCACAGTCACTACTCATACCATGTGCTGCAGGCCAGCTAGATAAATCCTTGTTTTTTGTGTTTGTTTTGCTGTAAGGTCTTGCGTCAAGGCTGCAGTGCATCCAATGTAATGTAGTACAGCGGATGGGAAGCTTTAATATAAAGCAGTGTGTGTGGTATCTCTACGGCTGTTCAAAATAGCATACTTGTTTTGCTGGTTCTGCAGTGTACAAAGTACATATACTCTGCATAATATGCAAATTTTCAGTATGCACAGAATCCCTTCATGACCTAATAAAAATGTGCTGTGTCCAACTGTATCCCCCAATGCAGTATACTTGATTTGACCTTCTGTTTCCAGTATGATGAATTAACTGAAAGTAATATCCTAATACCTTTATCATGGCTCATTATTTAATGTTTGACTGCCAAGACATTTTTGCACAATTGTGGATTACAAATGCAAAATGTCTATATTAATTTCCTGAGAAACATACAGTTATGGACTTCACTTGATAAATTAAACATGCTAAGGTTATATATAAACACAATAAAACAAGATTTTATAGTAACGGTACACAGAAGTCACGGTTCGGTATATACCTCGGTTTTGGGGTCACAGTTCGGTACAATTTGACGCGTTTGCGCAATATCTAGTGGACTTTTTCAGGAGTCATTCATGTATACGCTGTTCTTCTTCTGCTATTTTCCTGTTGTGGTGGTATTACTGCGCATGCCCCCTTCTGGATTGGAGTGTGGATTACCCATGAACTGACTATTTGTCTTCAAACCGCATGAACTAGACAAATATATGTACCTTTACACCCCTAATACACACAGTACTTTTTTATTTTCACACATATTGAAAGGCAGTGGAGCTTCTCTGAACTGTTTCTTATATCTGTACTACTGTACTTTTTTTTTTTTTTAAATGTATATTTTTACTTTCTTTAATGCCTGTTGTATGTTATATCTGTTATGTTGTCGCAATAAAAAAAAAAAATATATTACGTACTATTTTCATACTGTGCAGTATGCTAGTACTCTATTGCAAACATAGCATATTGAACCAGTTTTAAACATAAGAATTGCATACTTGGCTCTCGAGAGATGAGAACTCACAACGCAAACCGACAACGTGAAAGAGACGGATGGGAGACTGTGTGATTGCGTGTGTCACGGGTGAGGAGGGAGTGTTGGCTGGGCCTTGAAGTGTGGAGAGATGGGCCGGTAGACATAGTGTGTGTGCTTGTCAAGGTTAGACAAGCTCACCACTGCAGTGTGCTCATTGTTTCTGCCCCCCTCGGCAGCTGCCCACCCCCTCCCTCGTGCTGCAGTCCTCTTCTTCCCTCAAGAAAAACAGCCCTATCTCCTACACGCACATTTTCTTGCGTTTAGTGCCAAGGTGTGGGGTTGCCATGTCACCCCACCACCGTACAGCTGCTTTATGTTGTGCGACGACATTGCCGTTCATTCTTCAGCCTACAGGAAACAGGAGATCCCATCGTCTGCAGGAAGTTGTAATTTACTCCAGATAAAACATGTTTCTTCCTCCTCTGGCACCCATCCAACCACTACTGTTAGTGTCTCTCTCTGATGGAGGGACGAGGATGTGCGTTGCGCTTTCTGGTTTGCTTTGCCAAATAAAGGATGTTATGGTTTATAAACATTAGAAAAGCACATATGAATCTTGGAATGTCAGATGAGCGTAAGGACTCTTCCCTTCTGTGTCAGCTATATTAGGCTATGTCTGTGTCTGATAACCATCAGCACTGAGCTTGCCCTGGATTCATGCTGTGTGACTCGCACACACACACACACACATGTACAAGCCTCTCAGCGTGTTTGAATGCATTGAGCAGAGGAGGTGACGGACAGATTGAGTGTGGTGATTTGTGCACAAGCTCTCTGATATCAGATGTATTACATATCTGAACTCTTGCAGCCAAGTGTAAACACTCTTGTGAATAAGGTTGTGCTCATAAAGCATGTGTTTGTGTTTTCTCACAGAAGGTGGTGGATGATGACAGTCACGGGAGGAAGACCAGTCCTGCACCCTGCCCACCTAACAGCAAGCTGTCTGATAACGCCCTGGAGAAAAAGGTACTGGATCGCTTTACACCGAAGTCACTTTAAAGGGTTAGTTCACCCAAAATTAAAATTCAGTCATTAATTACTCACCCTCATGTCGTTCCAAACCCGTAAGGCCTTTGTTCATTTTCAGAACACAAATTAAGATATTTTTGATGAAATCCGAGAGCTCTGTGAATCCTCCATAGACAGCAATTTAATTACGATTTCAATGCCCAGAAAGGTACTAAAGACATTGTTAAAATAGTCCATGTGACTGCAGTGGTTCAACCTTAAATTTATGAAGCAACGAGAACTTTTTGTGTGCGAAACCAAAACAAAAATAACCTTTTTCTTCTCTTCTGTGTCACTCTCCTACGCTGTTTACATTCAGAGCATCCCAGTTCTACGTCAGCCAATAAACACGGAAGCACTGCACTGTGTTTACTATGTGAACAGTGTAGGAGAATGGCATGGAAGAGAAGAAATTGTTGAATAAAGTCATTATTTTTGTTTTTGTGTACAAAGTATTCTCGTTGCTTCATAATATTAAGGTTGAACCACTGTAGTCACGTGGACTATGTCTTTACTACCTTCCTTGGCCTTGAAAGTGGTAAATTGCTGTCTATGGAGGAGTCATAGAGCTCTCGGATTTCATCAAAAATATCTTAATTTGTGTTTTGAAGATGAACGAAGGTCTTACGGGTTTGGAATGACATGAGGGTGAGCAATAAATGACAGAATTTTAATTTTTGGGTGAACTAACCCTTTAATCCAAGGCTGCTCGGCAGGCATCTTGCCAACGTTCCTTCCTATTTTCTATCGAAGAAGTAGACCTGCAAATACAGGTCATGTCTGCTTGAATTGGGACTGTCTTAAAATCTCCAGCACTGCTTAGTATGTAAGAACAGTTAAATCACTAATAAGACCTGACAAAAAAGATTTCATAAATTTAGCTTCTTTAGCTGAAATAGACTGTATTTGCATACAACAATCTTCAAGTGGTCCGTCTCCTCCTTGCCTCTGTTTACACAGAACGGCCTCTCCATTCATTCACACACACTCTCTTCTTCATAGAGTCACAGCCTCTCTCTATCTTGCTCATACTCATACTGATCACAGGCTTCAAAACTAACCTCACCCTCCCTCATTCACACCCCTTCCTCTCGTTCTGTCTTTGACTCACTCAGTCATTCATTTCATTCAGAAATATCTAATCACACCAGAGTCCCAACAGTCATCTGGGTGTCACCCTGCATCTTTCCGCTTTTCGTTTTCGGGTGTTCTAATCACAAGTGGGCGGCGGCAGGTGTAAACAGGGTCCAAACTGTTTCATGCAAACCAAACATTTATTATTCATACCAGCCATTTTGAATCAAAATGTCATTCGTGTGACATTGGAAGCACAATAAACCTCTCAAGAATTGAAAATTGGGCCATTTTCCCATAGATTGGAGTGGGACTATAGACGTCTCTCTCGTGCTGCCATGATCTTTTGTGGCGTGACCGATCGCTGTAACGCATCCGTTTCAAGCGATGAACTGATCATCTCTTCCGCTTAACTAGTTACAACACAAAGTAAATATGAATGAACATCAGAAGGTATGTTGAAAGATACGTACAACTTACCAAAGTAATCGCTCAATCAGTGTTTCAACTGCGGAAAGATGTCGATAAAACAGCTCGTGTACAATGTCAAATAATGTCAGATTTACCTCCAGAAAAGCCATTCAATGTACAAACAGTCATTAGTCAGCTAGAAAAATGACTTGGAGAGTAGCATTTTGCTAAACATATGTACTATATTGCATATTCACTGTATTTTTACCTGTTCTTCAATTAATGGATAAATCTGTTTTATGATGGCCACCATTTACATGTTTATATAAAAACATGAGTAGAAACATAATTATGTCATTAAAAATGTATTATAACGTTATTATAAAAACTTTCTTGTGTAAGTAGCCTACAAATCAATTCATGTTAACCTTTAATATTATGATGTACCAACTGTAGAAGAACAAGGTAAATGTCTTGTCATTTTTAATCAATTGAATGCATCTTTGCTGAATAAAAGCATACATTTCTTTCATTAATAAAAAAAATTCCAAAAGTTTTACACAGCTTTGTGCTAGGAGTGTAAATATTAATTTACAAGTCACGTAATCAGAGGCCGTCCTTTCAAAAACCCTTAACATGAGATACATTTTTAAAATGAGGTGTAAACAGAGCCTAACTCTCCCCCAGTGTAGTTCACCTAGCATTTACATCAAGTCAAACAGCCAGAAACCCACCCGGGCTGTTTGACTAAACGCTGTCATTCTCTTATCCTCCTCATTAATGCTCTAACTGTCTCTGTGGTCACTGATGGATGAGCTCCTCTCATACACGCATGATATTACAGCAAAAAATATTTGTACTGCTCTCTTTGTTTACTCTGCTTCAGGCATTCTCAAGTTTCCCTCTGTGTGTTTGTACATTTCTGTGTAATTATTGCTGTTTGCTGCTCCTGAGCAAATGCTCTTGATAATCTGTGTGTAATGAGACCGTAAAGAACTTCTGTATTATTCATGCACAAATATGTGTAGACATGTATTTTAATGTAGATCAAACAGTCCATTTCATATTCAAACGGCCTTAAAGTGCTTCATTAATATTGATATGCACTTGTTTTTATGTGTACAGGGCAACTCGCAGCCTTCACTAGTTTTCAGTCGACTCTTTCCCGATATCAAAGAGGAACCAGGACACGGACCCATCATCCACCCGAGGTACGTTTTTTTTTTTTTACCACCAACATTCCCTTTTGGCCTAGGCCTTGTTCCAGGATTTCAATAGGAAGAAGCAAGTGCGTATGATAAAATGGCAAAATTCCATAGTTGTCACATACACCGAATGTAGGGATGAGAATATCATGGAAACCTTGGTTATTTTGATTTCGGCTTGTAGGAAACACATCTAGCAACCACATAGCAGTGCACTGGCAACCAGCCACAATGCTCTAGCATTTTGATGGCATTTTCACCACCCATCTTTTCAGACAGTAATGTATTTAAACTTTATCTCCTGGTTTCACAGACAAGGCTTAAGCTAGTCCCAGACTAAAATGCATGTTTGAGCTGTTTTAACTGAAAGTAACTTGTACTGACAGATCATAAAATATATCAGTGCCATTGTTTTGTCTCAAGATGCACACCAGTAATGGTTTTTTCTAGGGTACGTTTATAAAAGCTACTTAAATATCCTAATTGAACTAAGGCCTAATCTTGGTTTAGGCTAAGCCCTGTCTGTGAAACCGGGCCTATATGTGCAAAAATCATAGGAGAATAAGAGCACTTGACCTGAAGTCTCGGGGCTCTATCATATACCCGGCGCAATGCGACGCCACGCAACGCAAGTGCTAATTTCAGCCCAACACAGTTATCATTTTCATGTGTAGTGCCACATTTATTTAAATAGCAAATGCACTCGCATCCATCTGTTCGCCCATGGGCGTGTTGGTCTGAAAACGAGGTGTGTTCAGGTGCATTGTTGGCGTGTTGCTATTTTGAGGCAATTGAAAACGACTGCGCCACTGACCAACAAAAACCTGGTCTAAAGTCAACGGCACAGTATTTTTTGGGTATTTAAAGGGTGCGTTAGTAATATGCGCCTATAGGTGGGTGCATAATGCGCGTACACTCTGCTTGTTACACACAGCAGCACGCAAACATTTTTAAATATTAAAAATAAATGGATTCCTCTCTGGAGAAGTCTTTCCGCTTGCAAATTCCAGTGCAAGCGCAACTGCTTTTGAAGGGAATGGGAGACGAGACTGATTGATTTATTACACATATTGCTCATTAAGAGACTAGGTACAACCCTTTTGTACCATGCACCTGGCCCGCCGACCATTTTTTTCCATCGTTAAACTAGCAAAAGAGGTTTCGGACACGCCCTAAGTGCACCTGCGCCATGAGCTTCAGACCATGCGCGTAGATCGTTAAAATAGGGCCTTTAGAGTCAGTAGACAAGAAAAAAGCGATTGAATTGTATTGCCACACTTCAACTAGACCCTGTTAGTTTTTTATGATCTGATTATTGCGATTTAGCTCTGTTGTGCATCATTACCTGCTCAGCTGTATGTGTGAATGGCTTTCTGAGAGCAACAATTCTCCTGTTATTGCTGGAGTTTTCAGTTTCAGTGTTGTATGTACACTAATCTGAGGGTTTATGTTTGCAGTTACTACCTGTATACGTACGATAAGATGGTGGCCCCTAACGTGTCCCTGCGGAAGGAGGCAGAGGTGAGCCATGAGGTTCTGGGGGCCCTGCTTAAACAACACTACAGCAGAAGAGCACTCGCCCACGACAGCCAGCCCACCACAGGTCAGTACATGCACACTATTTAGTTATCCCAGTAAATGAATGTACATACTGGGGCTGCACGATAAATCACAATTAATATGAAATCGCGCTTAAACCGATTTGGCTTAGTGCGATTTATTTTTAATGCCTTGTCAGTGAAGCACTGTGATCATCAGTAGTAAATGCTGCTCAATTTGAAAGCACTGAGTTTGAGTCACTTATAACATGCATTTGAAAAAGCAACATTTAATCAAAGCATGTGAATCTTCTGTTTATTCAGCTACAGCGATAGTATGATGCCAATAGGGATTTGGAGTTTCTGCGTGAGAGCGCCATCTGGATTTCAGATGGAGCAGCATTTACTACTGATCACAGAGCCGTGCTTCACTGAGAAGCTGCGCATAAAAAATTGCAGCCTTTGCCAAATCGCATGTAGTTTAATTTCGATTAATCATGCAGCCCTAGTACATACGAGCACAAGATGTACAAAAATGATGAGGTGAGATGTTTATGTACATGTATGTGATTGAACTTTCTGCTGAAAGTGTCTTGCTAATGATTAGCACAACTCAGATTTTATAGTTGCCAGTGAAGAGAGGGAATGAAAAGAGGCCGCTGTCCCTGCGAGTGTCAGATCGCTCTAGTGCTGGGGGAGGGGTCTCCACTGCAGCGCACCATATTTCCTCCTGTCCTCCTTCTGCCTGTCTCTCTCTCTTCCTTTCTCTCTGTGCCTCACTTTTCCCTTTATGCACTTTTTGATCCTCTTCAACCCCCTCTGGCCCTACTCTCTGTGCTTACTGCTTTCTCTCTTTTTTTCTTCTCCCGATCATTAGCCAGGTTTTCATTACAGAACTTTGCGATATTTTCTATGTTGATAAAATCCGACGGCGTTTTCATTAACTGATGTTATGCGGCCTTTTCCTCTCGCGATAAGTCATTCCAAAAAGTCATGGCAACAGATGTTAGCAGTTATAAGCATTAGCCATTATTTTTAATCGAAGGAGATGTAGGCATGTTATTCAATCATTAATGGCAAGGAAAGCCCCTTATACTTGGGAGCGGCCATGTATGAGGTGTTTCTGGGTGTTTTTCCCGCCTATGTGCTAAATTGTGGCATTTCTTTGATGTTTAGAATCCAGTATTCCCGTAATGTTTTGTCTTTTATGAGTTTAATAAAGAACACTGTCTTGTCTTCAGTCGAAACATACCGCGCCATAAGAATGATCGACTTTAACTTACACCAGATGACCTCTAAATGGGGAAAAAAGTTTCCATTGCAGTTTTGCAAAATATTCCTTTTTTGAATTTCCTGAAAAACTCATTTTTTGCAATATATGGGAGTTTTGACGTGCGAAATTGGCGTGTTTCCATTGGGCGTATTTCAAATTTGCGTAATTTGAAGGGTAATGGAAACGCAGCTACCGTCTCGTCTCCTACTTCTATGTACCCGTTCTCCATCCTGGCTCCCCTTTTCTCTCTCTTCTCACTCTATCGTTCTTCCCCCGTCTCTCATCCTCAGTTGTTTCTCCTTCTCCCATGTACCCGTTCTCCATTTGGGCTCCCCATCTCTCTTCATCTGTCTATCTCTCGTCTTCAGTCGGTCTCTTATTCTTCCATGTACCCGTTCTCCATCTAGGCCCCCTGCCTCTTTTCTTTCATCTCTATCACTATCTTCCCTGTCTTTTTCTCAATCCGTCTCTCTTTCTTTCATGTATTCGTTCCCCATCCAAGCTCCCTGTCTCTATTTATTCATCTGTTTTTCTTTCTTCCCCCGTCTCTCGGTATTTGTTTTGTTATATCCACTCATTTGCCATCCTCCTTCATCTCTCATTTCATTTCTTTTTTTTTTTCCTGTATTTGTTCTCTATCCATGTTATCCCATGTCTTTCCTTCTTCATCTGTCTGTCTCTCTTCAATTTGTCTATCTTTCTTCCATCTATCCCTTCTATATCCAGACACCCCCTTCCTCTCTTCCTTCATCTTCTCTTTTTCTTCCCCTCAATCTGTCTGTCTTTTATATATGCACCTGTTCTCTATCCTTCCTCCCTTTTTTCGTCAATCTGTCTCACTTTCTTCCATGTATCCTTCACTATACACGCGTCCTCTGTCTCTCTTTCTTCCATGTACCCGTTCTCCATCCTGGCTCCCCCGTGTCCCTTCCGTCTCTCGTTCTCCATCTCTGACTCATTCTTCTGAGTGTGACAGACAGGTCTTAGTCACAGTAGAGGCTAGCAGCAGAGCGAGGCTGTTATTCGGCTCCGCAGTGCCAGACCTGCAGCCTGCCTGTCCTACATTTAAATGAGCTGAATCTCTCTCTCTCTCTCTCTCAGTCCCTCTGGACTCCTGTATTGCTCATCTAAACATACATGCTAGGCAGCTGCGGTTTGCCTGGTGCAGGTGATTTGTATGTAGAGCGTGTGCAGCACTAAAAAACGTTTTAAATCGAGTAAAATCTCCACATTTCTGTGTGATACTTCCAGCCCTTCCCCTCTATGCTGACCTTCAAAGAGAGACACCCACAGAGAATTAGTCACACAGACTTTCAGCACATGACAGATAAGGTGTGTGTGTGTGTGGTTAACTCTTTCTTCCCTTCTTCAGATCTTCCCGCATCTCCTTCCTCTGTCGCAGAGGAGGCCAAATCCCACCACGCGGGCGAAGCGCACGAGCGCCGCCAACCTCCTCCGCCAGTCGCCATGGAGACTAGCTCGGGCGGCAAGCAGCACGCCCCCATTCCCACGGCGGGAAAAGACAGCGGAACGGAGGACGACAAGGACAGGATCATGCTGGAGATTGTGCAGATGTACCGGCGGCAGCAAGAGAAGCTCAATTCCACCCTTCAGAAACAGCTGCAGCTGGAGATGGTGAGACAGTCAAATTAGACAAATCATCCCTACTTGACACACGCAGGCTCTGTTCCAAACCCTAATGAGCTGTCTACATAGGCAGCGACCTTTTAAGGATGCGTCATAACGCATAAGTAACTTATTGGCTTCGTACTCTTGACTAATGCTCACAGTTGATTACAATAAGGACTGATGTTAACATGTGCTAACAGCACACGACTCTAAGGTGCTTAATTATAAATTAAAGGTGACAATATATATATTTAATGTGTGATGAACATTTATATTTTATAGGGAAAAAAATATTAAGCGTGATTTAAAAAAAGAAAACTATATATTTTTTGATCACTATTAAAGAAAATAAAATAGGATCTTATTTTTTATAGATTTTTTTTAATTTAAAAAATATTAGAAAATATAAAATATAAATATAATATAAAATAAAAAATATTAAAAATATTATATTTTCTTTTCAATATTAAAGATAGATAGAATCTTATTTTTTATAGATTTTTTTTTTATTTAAAAATATAAAAAAGATTATTTATTTTCTATTAAGTTGCCTGTATATTTTGTTCACTATTAAAAAAAATAAAATATAATCTTATTTTTTATAGATTTTTTTTAATTTGAAAAATATAAAAATATATATTTTCTGTTCAATATTATAGATATAGATTTTATTTAAAAATATTAAAAAATATGATTTTATAATTAAGTTGACTGTATATTTTTTTCTGTTCACTATTAAAGAAAATAAGATTAGAATCTTATTTTTTACATATTTCAATACCTTATTTTTATATCTTAAGATAGAAAGTTATTTCTTATTGTTAAAAACTTGGGCTAACGATAGAATACAATCACTCAATAATGCTTAAGAAGGAAAAAGTAGTAATATCAAATTGAGTAAATGTGTTTTTTATTCAGTTTATTAAAACATATTTTATTTAGATTAATTCTATCATACTTTAATACAAGCACATTTGCATACCCTAGTTTAAAACCCCCTGCCTTTTAAGTTTCATAAGCACAAATAATACATAGCAAACACACATAATCAATAAAATAGTAAATTTTTTATTAGATGCAATTTTTATCTAAACATTGTATACACACTGATGCATAAACATGTGCATATACAATGTTCATAATCATTTCCTGCTGCCGTGAAAGTCATTCAGCTTGTCGTATTGCATCTGGGATTGCTTCATCCGCAAAGTGATTCATGCGATTCTGCCCTAGATTTTGGCCTAAACGGGTCTCTTAAAACGCAGCGTGATTTTGCTGCCTTCTGTTTGGAGCAGCCTTCATGTCGGCTGGACGCATATGATGTCTAAAAATGCTCCTCTAAATAGGCAGCTCACTAGAGGTTTGATCAGAGTGAGGGAGATGGACTAGTTGTGTATCTGAGAAGCTCTTTTGTGGTCCTGTGAAAAGAGAGTGACCTTGTTATAGTGAGTGTAAAGGTGAAGGCCAGAGCAGAATGGAGTATGTTCCAGTTGAGCTTTATCACCCTCGACTCGTCCACTACAAACCCCTGACCTTTGCCACTCATTGTTTGATGCATGTCTTGATGTGCGTGTGTGTGTAGGAGCTGGAGGCGGTGCGCGGGGGCGAGGCAGCCAGGCTGAGGGAGTTGTCTGCGGAGCAGCTGGAGCTGCAGAACGAGCTGGAGGCGGTGCACACTGAGCATGCTCAGAGACTGGGGGAGGTGCGGCAGGAGCAGAGACAGCTGGAACACCGACTGGAGCAGCTCAGGCAGCAGAGCTGTGCCTGCCAACCCAAAGAACAGGAGGCGCAGTATAACGCGCAGGTAAATGCAGGGATCGCAGCAAGAGGGCAGGGCCTATCTGAGCGTGCTCGGATGACTCTCTGGTGCAGTGATGTGAATTATTCCTGTGCCCAATGCAATATGTTGCATGTATCAGCACAGCTCATCTGTGTGTGGGAGTGAATCAGTAACGGGGAGAGAGATGCGCACACACACTGAGATGGGAGCCAATGTCTGGCTGACTTGCACACTGGGCCTGATTTCAGCGATTAATTAGGGCAGTAGTTCTCAAACTTTTTAGACCAAATATCCAGTCTAATCTAATCAAACCATCCACGTGAAATGGCCAAAAATAATATCACATTATCATACAATATCGATATTTATCACTATATTCATTTACCTACCATTAATGGGGAAGGAAATGCTTTCCACATATTTGTTAGACTTAATGTAAGCATGTAAACTTGTTTGTTCACAATTAAACTCCACAGAGTAGCTACCTTTTAACCCCGTGAAATCCATTTTATTTTTCCCTAAATTCTGTGTTTTCCTTTATAAATGTTTTATGATTTAATACAAATGTATATAACTTTATTTAATATAACTTTAACAATTTAATCAAAATGTAATCAGATGAAAATATAACAATTAATGTGCAACAAAACAAAACATAGCATTTTTATTTTTTGTCAAATAAGATGCTGCACAACAAAACTGTATGGATGAAAAAATATATTGGTTGCAAGTTATTCCTTAGAAACAATATTTCGATTATTACTTTGAGAAGTACATTTTTGTATAGGCTACAGTAGTGATCTATTTCTTGAAGTTAAACCGAACTTTTATTTTGACGGTTTGGTGCGAAGATTGTTTCAGTTTCAGTGTGTATTTGACGGTAGATTTTCTCAAATTAAATTGTAAAAAGCTTGTGAAGTGACTCTCAAAGCAGCTCTGGAGATGAAGTTTATGTGTTCATGTTTACTATCATTTATTTCCAGAATCACATTTTGAGAGCCATTGATTTAGTGTTTGTGCATGTTATGTGTCTGTTGCCTTTTAAGCATTAGTTCACTTTCAAATGAAAATTAGCCCAAGCTTTCCTCACCCTCAAGCCATCCTAGGGGAATATGACTTTCTTCTTTCTGATGAACACAACCGGAGAAATATTAATAAATATCAGTGCTTCCCACAGGTTTGAAATATACTTGCGGTGGTAGCCGGGCGAAAAATCCTCCTATTACCCACGGCACAAAAATGGTCTACTACATGTGACAAACAAATAATGTGTGATTTTTAACAGTATTTTTATTTATTGAAATTAATTTTAATTACATAGCATATTTAATTACATACTAATATTATGCATTGTAAATTATGCAAAATTACAGCATTTAAATGGTTCACCTTTTCCTGTGTTCTCCTTGCTGTCATATAATGTCTCTCTCAGTGAATGGGACACAGATTTTACTAGTAAAATTTATAAAATGAATAATATATGTGTCAAATAATGTTCTTAGTCTTTTCTTTCTATGGGGGAGACTACAATAATTTACTATGAATTAAATGGAAATCAAATTAAATACAATTTATTGTGTAACCAAAATGCCAATAATGCCCAAAAGAAAAAAAAAAAAACTTAGCGTGTGACTTTTAATTATAAACAAGCCCGAAATACACCGGGACTCTTATTTTGAAATGTCTGTACTATTGCAGGCTGATCCTTCAGATTCTTACAATCGTCTAAAACATTTTATATAAAGGCCATAAAGTAGACTTTGTAATAATTCATCAACTTGAGTTCATTAGCAATCGCTTGGCATAAATCTGCGCTTTTCATTGATTGAGAATCACTTTGAAGTCGCGTGAGCTTGTAGAACGCGCAACAGCGCCGCCTTGTGACTTTGCGACATGCAGCGTCCATGGGAATGCTAGCGGGAGTAAACAGTTCTGACGCACACATAATGAGCAGGTACGAAACGACTAGTTAGTCGATCGCGGATGGTTTCATTATCTTGCGCGGATATAAAAGTATAAGAGGATAAAAATAATAAAAGCAAAAATGTGTCTCTAAATATACTTGGGCGGCCGTTATCATACGTGGGCGGCCCGCCCAAGTAAAGTCTATGTGTGGGAAGCACTGAATATCCTGATGCATCCGAGCTTTATAATGGCAGTGAACAGGATCAACGAGTATGAGCTGAAGAAAGGAGTCTGTGTCATCAGATCAGTGTTATTTTTAACCAAAACTATTAAATTGTTTTTGGTAACAATGTAATAAAACACAAATTTTACATGGAAAAACAAAAAAAATTAGAAATAATTAAAAACCACATAAAAAAATTGACTAAAACTTGAAATGAAAAATGAAAATATAAAAATAATACTATAATAGCATGCACATAATACTAAAATAACACTGCATTAGATATGAAATTGCTCAAAACATTTTCTGAAATTGATGACTTTCTGTCAGGGTAAATTCATTAACCGCACTGATGCAGTGAAGATAATGCAATAGAGCAACAATGATTGTATTATTTGACAACAGACAGACGTTTTACTCTCACATTCAATTCAGTTGGTCTTTTGTCGCGGCGCTATAGATTTTCTCCGCTGTGCAGAAGTCACTGGTGTTCAATTTTGTGTTGTATGAAATATTTTGAGCGTTCCTATTTCTAACACCTCTCGTTCTGCGTGCAGCTGTGCGAGCTGCGCCGGCGTCTGGAGCGTGCCGAGGCGGAGCGGCAGGAACTGCAGGAGGAGCTGTGCAGAGAACGGGAGGCCAGAGAGAAGCTGGAGCTCATGATCTCACAGCTTCAGCTGCAGATGACCCAGTCTGGCACCAAGGGGAGCCGCAGCAGTAGCCCTGCCCAGCCCCCAACCCCCTCCGCAAGCCCCCAATCCCAGCATTCCCCCATTTCACCGGCCCCTGAGGTAACCTCCGGATAAACTGCTCACCCCCTCTCTCGCACACTTCCACGCCTGTAGCCCAGGAACACGCTCGCCCACTCCCTACAGAGACACAGACAAACACAAGACGAGCTCTGCAGAAAAGAGCAGCTCTCCCATAAACGTTTCCCTTTGTGTTCCCTCAATGTTTGTGTTTAATTTAAAAAGACTTTTCGTGTCTCGGTTTGTTTTAATTTATAGTCGTGCTGAGAGGCTGATGGGACAGAGGAGGCGTTTCTTTTCAGGACTTTTTGCCTCCTGTGGCGTTGGGACAGTGCTTGAGTGCTTTTCCTGTCCCAGCTCTTTGGATACTGGAAACAAAACCGACACTCAGTAAAATACTACCTGTCACACAGGATGCCAAACAGCAAGACGCCAATGCCCTGCAGCCGCAAGGAACCACGTGGATGTTTACTTTTTTATTTTCAATATGTGTATCATCATTTCTCACAGAAAAAAAAAAAATGGGAGAAGTTTTTGTTAATATCACAAAAATCTCAGTAAAATATTATGTTTTAAGTCATTATATTTCACTCAGAGAGGCGCCCCTTACTGAGGCCCCCCTGGTTTAAGATCATAATCCCTCTTCCTTTCCTTCTCCCCTCCATTTTCTTTCCCTCCGTCTGTCTTTTCGGTCTGGTGTTGATTATATGTTTCCTGTCTGCACTGCTGACCCTTTGCAGGATGGTATAACAAACAACTCAGTTCATTCCTGCGTGATGCAGTAAGCAAGCAAAGACTCACATTCGCCCCCTGCTGGAGAACACTTTGAAACTCAGTTCTCAGTAGATCAACTAGATTGACTGAGTAGATCAACATCCTACACTCAAAAAAAAAAAAAAAAAAAATTGCTGGATTAAATATGGACAAACCCAATGATTGGGTTGTTTTGACCCAGAGGTTGGGTTAAATGTTTGTCCAACATGCTGGGTAGTTTTATTCAACCCAACTATTGTTTAAAAATGACCACATGGCTGGCTTAAAATGAACCCAAAATTGCTGGAAATTAAAAATCGGACACATAATTACTAGAGGCAAAAATAATGATCAAAAGGTACATTTATTAATAAGCAATTTAATGTTTATTATTTATGAAACTCATTAATAAATGTTTAATTTATGAAACATGTTAATTTCAAGTGAGGAATATAGTAATTTTTAAACAATTGTTGAGTTAAATACATTTAACTCAGTTGTTGGTCATTTCTAACCCAGCGTTTTTAGAGTGTATCTTCAAGCAAAGCACACAGTTGACCTTAAATTTGTCAGTTCCTCAAGGATCCATTAGTAGTGCAATTAGAGAGTCACAATCTCTCATAAACCACAGCTGATTTCTTTATGCTGATAAAATACCTAGTTTTTCAATGCTGGATTATTCCAGGTTAAATGATTTGGCCGTCGTGCATCGGTGTTTAGCCTAGACTTTTCTTTTCATATTTCTCCTCTTCATTCCTCTGTGTCATTATTCTGGACGACTGAACAAACAGGTCTGACAGAGACGAGGAAAACAGACAGGGGGCCAAGGGAGGGACACGAAGGAATTAATGCCGTCACGTCAGCTCCCAGTCACTCCGTATAATGGGACAGCTGCCTTCGATGCCCACCCATACATCAACTGTTAGTGTTTTTGGCAGCAGTAGTACAGTTTGTTCATTCATTCTTCAGTTCCAAGTGAGTTTATAAACAATATTAGACAGAAATACAGGCTTCTTCTTCTTTCATGATGTACATATCTAGAACATTCCACTGTGCGCAACTCACCGGTTTCAAAATCAGCCAAGACGCAGCGTTTTTCTAAACCTGATAATGTGTACAGTGCAAAACCTCTTCGACGTAAGAGAGGAAAACGCCCTGACTTATGTGAATATATCCAGCAATGAAGAATCGAAAAACAAGACTATATTGTAAATGAGTGCTTTGCCATTTTTTGGAACTTTTATTCAGAAATTATTTAATGTATTAACTAATAAAGATTTATATACACTTTGTACATACGGTAGTCATTAATATATTAACTAAATTCTTATAAATAACCTTTCAAGGTTTCTGATCACATTTGCAAAAGCTGGGTGCTTCCCAAGCTTTAATATTGTTTTTGAAGAGTGTTTGTTGATGTGTGTGTGTGTGTGAGGTGGTGTAGGGGGTGGGATGCATGACGCTCAGAACCCCTGCGCTCCATCCATCCATTGGGGATTGGGAACAGTGACCGGTACCTCAGTGTCTCCCTACAGTGGGTCATTTCATCCATTTGACTGGAGCCCACTGCGTCTGACAACCTGTTGTTATTTTGGCTGGCTTATCAGCTTTTCCTCTTCCCCAAATATATATATATATATGAGCATTTCTTACAAAGAAGGGAGTGAAATAATGCATGTATTGTTAGATACTATATTGTTATGCTAAAACAAAGATTCATTATTGCTAAAATGCAGTGATTTTTTTTTTTTTTTCTTTTCTTTTGTATTCTCTCTCACATATACAAGCTTTCAAACAAACGTTCCTCCATATTGTCTGAAAAAAGTAGTCTTTATGTAAATGGGCATAAAATGTGCCTAATATAGATACCAGAGACTTTTGATATATGAGAGACTGTGTCAGTGGCAAATGTTTAATGCTTTCTGAAAGGAGCGATTTCTTTTTTTTATATATATATATATATAAATAAATATATATATATATACAAATATATAGCTCTGACATCATGTGTAGTTCTTTTGAGAGATTGTAGCATTTGTTTTCGTCACTGTAATACATTACACACAGTGTGTCGACTACAATTTCTGTACAATCAGTATTAGGTTTCTTTTATTTTCACCACAGTTACCTCTGTAGCAGCCAGTTTCAATGCTGTTTTTGATAGTTTTTGGGTATTAAAGTGTATTTCTGAAGCTTTTTAGAGTACCTTTTCATTTTTAACGATTCTATGAAACGTGTAAATTGCATTTTGTACACAGGGGGGCGCTGTATATCTTCTATGTAGAATGCCATGTTGAATTCTGGGCATAGGATTACAGTACTCTTTAGACTCTAGAAACGACAAACCTGTTTTTTTTGGCTTTTGCAGTATTAAATGCAGAAAATGTACATATTTGGGAGGTGTTGAATATGATGATGTTTATAGGCCTGGTATGATATAATTAGCAAAATTGTACCATAAAGCAATCTAATACTAGAGTTTTCCAGCAAAGCTCCCATGTATTTTGCATTCTGAAGGAAAACATCCCATTTTACAGGGGATAATGAATACTGTGGCTCCCTTGAGCTGATTAATGGCAAAAAGAGACAAAAGAAAATACAAATATATACATTTTTATATTGGTAAAAATACACGTAGTATACAAATGACTACCTGCCAGCACAGCATGTGTCCCTATTATCTTGATCACACCTTTTCTAATGTGTAACTGAGACATGAATACTAAAAAAAAATACAGATGTGATGCTTTTTTTGTTGTTGCTGGAGAACACACTCAACACTGTAATAGAAATGATATTGTTTACGACTTTTGTAAACAGCAAAGATATTTGAGTTGTAATTCTGAGATATGAAATGCAGTGTTTCTGTGTATCATTGCATAATATGTTGCCAATCCTACAGTGTGATGAGAGGTTTTTTTTTTTTTTTGGCTCTTGCATGAAAATGAGACATTGCTCTCCTACCTCATGTTGTGATATAAGATGTTTTCTAAAGCAGATGACACATCTCGAACTGTTTATCATGATTGATATTTACGAGTTAAATACATGTACATGCTTTTAGCTAATACCTCAGTTGAATCTAGTATTTTATTGTTTCTTTCCCCTCTTTCAGACATTGTAAATATATCTTGTATAGACAATGAACTTGGATTCAATTCAAGTAAAGTTCTGTAGTGTCAAACTGGTTGTGTCATTGTACTTTATGAATTTTAAGCACATATGCTTTGGTATGATTTAGCACTCATCTACTCATGATTTAGCATTTTTAACAAATTTAAGAAAAAACAAGAGGACTTAAAGGCTTAGTTCAGACAAAAAAATGAAAATAATGTCATTAATTACTCACCCTCATGTTGTTCTACATCCGTAAGACCTTTGTTCATCTTCAGAACACAAATTAAGATATTTTTGATGAAATCCGCTGGCTCAGTGAGGCCTGCATTGACAGCAAGATAATTAACACTTTCAATGCCCAGAAAGGTACTAAAGACGTATTTAAAACAGTTCATGTGAGAACAGTGGTTCAATAATATTATAAAGCAATAAGAATACTTTTTGTGTGCCAAAAAAACAAAACAACTTTTTAACAATATCTAGTGATGGCCGATTTCAAAACACTGCTTCGGAGTGTTATGAATCTTTTGAGTCGAATCAGTGATTCGGATCGCATGTCAAACCACCAAACTGCTGAAATCACGTGACTCTGGCGCTCCGATTCACTGATTCGATTTGTAAAGCTCCGAAGCTTCATGAAGCAGTGATATGAAATCGGCCATCACTAGATATTGTTGAAAAGTCGTTTTGTTTTTTTTGGCACACAAAAAGTATTCTTATTGCTTTATAATATTATTGAACCACTGTACTCACATGAACTGATTTAAATACGTTTTTAGTAGCTTTATGGATCTTGAGAGATGAAGTACCATTGCTGTCTATGCAGGCCTCACTGAGCCATCGGATTTCATCAAAAATATCTTAATTTGAGTTCTGAAGATTAACGAAGGTCTTACGGGTGTGGAACGACATGAGGGTGAGTAATAAATGACATTTTTCATTTTTGGGTGAACTAACCCTTTAAAATATGTTAGCATTAAAGCTAAAATTTACCTTTAATTCACTTAAAGTAATTAAAATTATGTCCTCTTTTTCAAAACTGTACGATTTACTTCTGTGGATTTTTTTTTCTCTCATACAATGAAAGTCAGTGTGGTCCAATTTTATTAAAAATTTTAACCCTATAAATCCTACTGTATCCCATTTGATACACGAACTTCTAAGGCCTCAAATTATCTACAAGTTCATGACTGCTGAAAAACATATTGTGCATATTGCCTTCTGATTTAAGATAATTTATTAGGCTATAGCTTGTCAAATTTGCCCCTATTTGGCTGAGAGCAAACACACCGTTTTTGTGTGTGTCCCTTTAAATGCAAATGAGCTGCTGCCCCGCCCCCTTTCCAGAAGAGGGCGGAGCTTTAACGGCTCGCGCTTCGATTGCTCAACAACAACAAAGCTGGAGAATCTCACGCAGCCAAAATGAGGATTGTCAGTAACGGTGTTCAGCCTTAATTGTTCTAACCGGAGTCGACACTGATGGAGAGACTCAGGAAGAAGTTACAACTTTAGAATGAAACTGGACGTTTCTGAACGGTTAGTGGATAAATTTATGTAGTTGCTGTGGAGTTGATTCAACTCATCCACTAGCATGTTAATCTTTTGTGCAAAAACCGTATGGACTCCCACTATACATAGCGTACATGTTCGTCAAACAGAGCCATACACACCAGGCTAATGTTTATGATTGCTATCAAATGCTTTGAACGGTCTAATATTTTTTTCCAAAACATTGCTTGGACAGAAACGCTCCTTTTTTAGCAATCAAGCTTGCCAGGGTCAACTTGCAGGCTATCCAAGCTAATGAGACTCTAAATAGTGTTTGTGCTCGTCTGTGCAGCCAATGACAGAACAGTTAGCATGCTTTGCTCGACTTTTGCCATATTTGCTTAATTGCGAAAACAAAATGGCGGCGCCGTGCGTGGAAACGTGCATATTAAAGGGCGGTAATATTATAATAAGATCCCCTTCCTATGTAACAAGGGGAGTGAAATCATTTTTTCACATGCTTGCAGAGAAAGGCTTGCCAAAACAAAGTTAATGGGTTGGTAGATGCACTGGGGACCTGATTATAGCACTTAAACACGGAAAAAGTAAGATTTTCATTATATGTCCCCTTTAAATATCTTAAATGGTAAAAGTCTTAATTATCATTTCAAAAGGTCTGAAATTTGGAGAAAACAGGAATCGATATATCTAAGAGGCTTGTGGTTTCAGAGGTGTTCACATCAATAAATCGGACTAGCCCACAATTATGCCAGCCTGAGACTGGATGGATGAAACTGTTAACGATTCATTTACTTATGATATTAAGCCTATTATAACATTGCAAACTCCTCCCTTAGACATTGAAATAGGCCTGATTCGTGCAAATCCGATGCTGTTTTCACCAGCAGAGGTCACCAGTGTGTAGTGTTTCGAAACACTGAATCATTTTGCGAATCAATTGGTTCAATTGATTCAAAGCATTGAAAAGCATCGTTTCTCCCATCACGAATCTGTAAAACAAGTAGGTTACAGAGTGAAATATGCCAAATATGCAAATACTGTCCATGAAGAAGGCTGTGCCACAGGAGGATACAGATAGCCTTCAATGGAAATGTAATGCATGTTGTAAAGAGTCATCCAACTTTTTCCAACATTATCCCTAATGCTTTTGCACTAATTAAAAACATATCTCTCTGAATCTTTTTTATTTTGTCATTTCAGTGAGACAATGATTAAAGATACATTAGTCAACACACACACACACACTATAGCAAATAGTAACATGTCTGTAAATTATAACTTAAAGGGTTAGTTCACCCAAAAATGAAAATTCTGTCATTAATTACTCACCCTCATGTCGTTCCACACCCGTAAGACCTTCGTTAATCTTCGGAACACAAATTAAGATATTTTTGTTGAAATCCGATGGCTCAGTGAGATCTGCATCACCAGCAAGAACACTCCCTTTTTCAATGCCCAGAAAGGTACTAAAAACATATTTAAATCAGTTCATGTGAGTACAGTGGTTCAATATTAATATTATAAAGCGACGAGAATATTTTTGGTGCGCCAAAAAAAACTAAATAACGACTTATATAGTGATGGCCGATTTCAAAACACTGCTTCAGGAAGATTCGGAGCGCCAAAGTCTCGTGATTCCTGAAGCAGTGTTTTGAAATGGCGCACCAAAAATATTCTCGTCGCTTTATAATATTAATATTGAACCACTGTACTCACATGAACTGATTTAAATATGTTTTTAGTACATTAATGGATCTTGACAGAGGAAATGTCATTGCTCCATATAGTATTCTTGACATTTATTCAACAGTGCTTCTGATCTGCCTGCATTGACACTATTATTTAAGAGCTGCTGTGCAGCCAAATTATGTACCAGCTATCAATGTAAAGCTGCTTTGACACAATCTGCATTGTAAAACGCGCTATATAAATAAAGGTGACTTGACATGACTCCATATGCAGGCCTCACTGAGCCATCATATTTCAACAAAAATATCTTAATTTGTGTTCTGAAGATTAACGAAGGTCTCACGGGTGTGGAACGACATGAGAATTTTCATTTTTCAGTGAACTAACCCTTTAAACATCTTATTTTGTGTTCTGCAGAAAGAAGTCAGACACATTTGAATTTTGACCTAATTTTCATATTGGATGAAATGCCTCTGATGCGGTCTTGTGTAAATATTTCTAAACGAACGGCAATAGTATCAGGAAGTCAAATAAACCGGTTTCCAGTTTACAACTATAATTCCATACCTGTGTATTTTCCATGTAAGCTTATCTTCACTGGTTTAGTTTATTTGCATAATCGAAAAAAATGCTAGTGTTCAGGAACTCTTCGTTTGAAGCAAAAATCATAAGGCTGGCAATGACATAGTTTTGGTTTGAACATTGGGGGTCCTTTTTTCTTTCTTTTTTATCTAAAGCATTTGTTATGAAAAACAGCTACCTACACATTTAAATAGCTAACATACCACAGTTGTAATACAGGCTGGCCTGCAAAGTTTAGCTTTAACTTGCCTCAACACACCTGACTGGAAGTTTAGTATGCCTAGTAGATCTTGAGCAGGATTGGACACCCCTGGCCTAGGTCACTGTGATTTTGCCAAGACAGTCATGTTCCTGGATCAACATTCCAATCAACTCTTCAGATTTGAGGGACACGTTTAACATTTATGTCAAGTTTAGGCTTGCAGCCAGGGTTAGGTGCTTCCACAACAGTGTTATGCAACTATCATTTCCCTCTGATTTTAGGGATAAGTTATGGGTAGGATTATAGGGGTAGGAATAGGGTTAAGACTAAATTTTCAGACTGGAATGTTGTTCCAGGATCAACAAAATATGTTGATCCAGGAAATGTCTTACTTGGCAAAATCACAGTGACCCCTGGCCTAAGTCTTGGAAGAGAAAGACAAATTGAGGGATGTAAAATGAGCATTTGCTCATTTTTGTTACACACATGCACACACACCAATTCTGTTAAAAAGTCTAAGTTGAGCTTAGTCAGTGTTGCCAAGTCCTTGGTTTTCCCGTGGAATTGGGCTACTTTTATTGCCGCGAAACAGTTTTTTCATGTCCGCGGGTTAAATCAACCCAAAATAACGTGATATTTAGAAAATAGGAATTTTTTTTTTTTTTTTTTTTTTTTTAATACTGTGGGATCCTCCTGAAATGCCATTGGGCTAGTTTTGGGCTAATTTTGAGGAGCAATTGGGTGAGTTTTATCGTGAAAACCTGGCAACCCTGAGCTTTGTGCTTATAGAGTGTATGGAGACCAAGACAGCACTCCACACACTAACAGATTCCATTCCAAATAAACATTCCCAACTGGGAACACGGGAAATCTCTCAAAATCGCTCAAAACCTGACTTTACAGTAAACAAACATGGTGGACGACGGGCAAAAAGAAGTGGCGAATAATGTTTGGACTGCTTTTTACAGAAAATTTGTGGAAGTCCAATGGATGTTCGCTTTCTGATTTCAGTTTCACATGACAATCTACACAGTGCAATCACTCTTAAAGGATTAGTCCACCTTCAAATAAACTTTTCCTGATAATTTACTCACCCCCATGTCATCCAAGATGTCCATGTCTTTCTTTCTTCAGTCGAAAAGAAATTAAAGTTTTTGATGAAAACGTTCCAGGATTTTTTTCCATATAGTAGACTTCAATGGGCACCAAATAGTTGAAGGTCAAAATTAGTTTCACTGCAGCTTCAAATTGATCTACACGATCCCAGACGAGAAATAAGGGTCTTATCTAGTGAAACCATTGCTCATTTTCTGAAAAAAATTGAAAATTATATAGTTTTAACCTTAAATGCTCATCTTGAACTAGCTCTCTTCTTCTTCTTCTCTATTAGAATTCCAGCAGTTAAGACTGCTAAGTGTATTACTGCCCTCCACAGGCCAAAGTTTGAACTAACTGTTATATACTATTGAACTAGCATATTGCATATAAAAATTAGTCCAAACTTTAACCTGTGGAGGGTAGTAATACACTTAGCAGTGTCTACACTGCTGGAATTCAAATAGAGAAGAAGAAGAGAGCTAGTTCAAGATGGGCATTTCTGGTTAAAATGTATAAAAAAATTTTTTTTTTTAGAAAATTAGTAATTGTTTCTCTTAATAAGACCACTATTTCTCGTCTGGGATCGTGTAGAACGCTTTGAAGCTGCACTGAAACTAATTTTGACCTTCAACTGTTTGGTGCCCATTGAAGCCTACTATATGGAGAAAAATCCTAGAGTGTTTTCATCAAAAACTTTAATTTCTTTTCGACTGAAGTCTTGGATGACATGGGGGTGAGTAAATTATCAGGAAAAGTTTATTTAAAAGTGGACTAATCCTTTAAAGCGATAGTTCACCCAACAATGAAAATTATCCCATGATTTACTCACCCTCAAGCCATCCTAGGTGTATATGTCTGAATGTATCTTCTTTCAGACGAACACAACCGGAGATATATTTAAAAATATCCTTAGTCCTCCAAGGTTTATAATGGTTGTGAATGGGGGTCCCTGTTTTGAAGCCAAAAATAATGCATCCATCCATAAAAAAAAAAGTACTCCATACGGCTCCAGAGGGTTAATAAAGGCCTTCTGAAGTGAAGCGATGCGTTTTTGTAGGAAAAATATCCATATTTAAAACTTGATAAATTCAAATAACTAGCTTCTGTCAGATGACCGTACGCAGAATGTGCAAGTCGACTTGCGCCAAATGAGTAATCCTCTGACGTGATGCATGACGCAGGATGTAGGAGTATCGTAAGCTTAGACGCCTCATGCAGTTCAAACAAATAGGGCTGTGCAACAAATTTAAGCTCCTCTTCTCTTATATCGAAATCCTCCGAAATTTCTCCTTAAAAATTATCGTTTTAGACTTATAATCCGTGACCAGTTATTTGTTTTCTTTATGTTGTGTTCGTTATGTTGTGCGTCAGGTCAAAGGCATGGGCGTTTCCTCCGAGGCGGCCAGGGAGGCAGAGCCTCCTCAAAAAAAAAAGAAAGGATGATATAATAATCCATATTACATAAAAAACAACACAAATATTACAAATTATGACATTAAAAAGAGCGCAAGTCACGCATATTTCTAAAGGAACACTGCCCAACAGCGACACCCGCAGGTGAAGTTACAGCAGGAGGCATGCCTCCCTTTGCTCTCATAGGAAACCATAGAAAACCATTAGACCCCCGGCGTGCGGTGGGTTTTGTGGGGGGTAATTGAGAATGAATGGGGGAAGGTCATGTGAGAGGAGGCAATGTCTCCATCGCGCTATGATTGGATGTAATTGGTTATGATTGGATATGATTGGTTTGTGCGTTAAATCCCGCCTCTTGTTGACGTGCGCGTTCCTCACGTCAGTTTGAATGAACAAATGATGGCGTCAATGGTAAGACTAATTGAAAAGTAAGTAAACAGATCACCCAGTTAGATATCACCGCTTTGTCGCGTCAAAATCAAACTTGAAATGGACTGAAAACATGATGACTGCAGGGTTTTTTAGTGCAATCAGCTGAAATTAAAAATACAATTCGTGTCTGTGACAGACAGTGTTTACAATGATCCAAAATAGCCTAAGTTGACAATTAAAAGGAAAAACATCAATACACAAATAAAATATATTGTTTAAATTATTATTGCCTTTAGTAATTATTTTGGAATGAATGTAGAAATGCTTAAAACATTAACTTGATGAGATTGACTTGGTTTTGATAAATAGAACATTGCATTGTTAATGTAAAATTACAAAATAGAATTGCATTTGGTTTGTTTTTTTCTTTTTTGATGTAATGTAAAGTAATGTTCATTTAACAAGGAAGATGTGTCAGCGTTAAGAGTAAGGCACATGAATTTACATTGATTCATAAATAAATAAAAAATGTGCCTCCTCATTTCAGAACACCACTGATCAAAGGATACTCTTCCGCCGCAAGTCAACTTATGCATTCTGTGTACGGTCCTTATTTGAATTTATAAAGTTTTAAATATGGATATTTTTCTTACAAAAATGCATCGCTTCACTTCAGAAGGCCTTTATTAACCCTCTGGAGCCGTATGGATTACTTTTTTTATGGATGGATGCATTATTTTTGGCTTCAGAATGCCATTCACAACCATTATAAACCTTGGAGGACTAAGGATATTTTTAAATATATCTCAGATTGTGTTTGACTGAAAGAAGATAGTCATATACACCTAGGATGGCTTGAGGGTGTGTAAATCATTTTTGGGTGAACTATCTCTTTTAACACACCTCACAACACAGAAAAATCTGATAAGAAAGTCTGTGGAACCATCAAGATAATCTGGAGTTTATCTTGTCGGAAGGGGAGAATTGGGCCTCAAATCGGCCTGATTATCTAAAAACTGCTGGGTTAAAAACAACCCAGTTTAGGTTATTTGGCAACCCAGCGCTGGGTAAATATTGGACAGAACCCATGCTGGGTTTTATACATTAACACATTTGCTGGGTTATTTTTTTAATCAGTGCTGGGTCAGTCAATTTGATATTAGTTTTTAATTTTAAATAATAAAAATGCACTCTAAAATTTCTCTCGTTTGTAGAAGGCTTGCGAGCAGACTGTGAGAAAGGGGAAATGTGAGACTACAGATGTTTTCCTCTTAGTACTGTAATAATTTGATAAGAATACAATGCAATACAAACCTTAATTTCCCCTCAGGAAGGAAACAGGAATTTCCCCTCAGAAAGTTTTCTTTCAGAACAGCTAACAAAATTATTGTTAAGTACCAGTTTTAACTGGTTTGGGACAGACTACCCAACATTGGGTTGCATTTACCCAGCACTGGGTAGGTATATTAGGGGGGTTGACATTAAAAATGACCCAGCAGCTGAGATACAGAAACCAGCACCTGGGTAAAAATATTAAAAATAACCTAATAAAATTACCCAGCATTTGAGATATATATACAGTACAGTCCAAAAGTTTGGAACCACTAAGATTTTTACTGTTTTTAAAAGAAGTTTCGTCTGCTCACCAAGGTTACATGTATTTAATTAAAAATACAGTAAAAAACAGTAATATTGTGAAATATTATTACAATTTAAAATAACTGTGTACTATTTAAATATATTTGACAAAGTAATTTATTCCTGTGATGCAAAGCTGAATTTTCAGCATCGTTACTCCAGTCTTCAGTGTCACATGATCCTTCAGAAATCATTCTAATATGCTGATTTGCTGCTCAAGAAACATTTATGATTATTTTCAATGTTGAAAACAGTTGTGTACTTTTTTTTTCAGGATTCCTTGATGAATAGAAAGTTCAAAAGAACAGCATTTATCTGAAATACAAAGCTTCTGTAGCATTATACACTACCGTTCAAAAGTTTGGGGTCAGTAAGAATTTTTATTTTTATTTTTTTGAAAAGAAATTAAAGAAATGAATACTTTTATTCAGCAAGGATGCATTAAATCAATCAAAAGTGGCAGTAAAGACATTTATAATGTTACAAAAGATTAGATTTCAGATAAACACTGTTCTTTTGAACTTTCTATTCATCAAATAATCCTGAAAAAAAATATTGTACACAAACATTTTGTACAATTGTACACATTAAATGTTTACTGAGCAGCAGATCAGCATATTAGAATGATTTCTGAAGGATCATGTGACACTGAAGACTGGAGTAATGATGCTGAAAATTCAGCTTTGCATCACAGGAATAAATTACTTTGTGAAATATATTCAAATAGTACACAGTTATTTTAAATTGTAATAATATTTCACAATATTACTGTTTTTTACTGTATTTTTAATTAAATAAATGTAGCCTTGGTGAGCAGACGAAACGTCTTTTAAAAACATTAAAAATCTTAGTGGTTCCAAACTTTTGGACTGTACTGTATATTATATTATATATAAAACAACCGCAACAACAGCATTTTTTTAGAGTGTGTCTTAAATTTGCAGACATTTTACCTCAGTGCTGGTCTAATATTCACTTTTATTCTTCTAAAGACACAAATCATTTGCAGGCTAATTTACAAACCCACGTGTGTTTAATTTTCTTTTTGCAATGCAAACAAGAAAGCAAATAGGCATACTCAGACATTTAGTGTTTTTGAACTTGAATGCGGTCAGCTTGTCCATAATTCCACTCGTCAGCTTCATATGTAAAACAAAAGTACCATGAACAAAACCCATCTGTAATGGTCTCGCTTTTCTTGGAATTCGTTGCAAAACACAGTGCCAAAGCAACAGAAAAACTGTTGAGGAAACTCAACCAGACGACGTTTAACTGCAGGTGCGCGTTCATCTCTATCTTTAGCAGCGGCGAGATGATCATCAGAATGAGAAACGAGGCCCACGTGCTGAGGAACATATGCATGATCCGCCTTAAACAAATCATACAACATGGTTGAATGGAATGCAGAAAAACCTGCACCCTCCATTTCTCAAACGGAGCGTACGAGCAAATAATGACGCAGGTGGCTGTCAGTAACAATGCAGCGAGAACCTGTGAACTCTGAGGGCTGCTGAACAGCTTGCATTGGTGCTTCTCATCATCTCCTAACAGAGGAGCGACATCAGGCACCCAGAAGACATACAGAGCTGCTAGAATCCAAAGGAGACACACTCCCGCAATGTAAGTCAGCTTTTGTGTCCAGCCTGTGTTTCTTGAGCTTGATGATAGCGTCCAGAAGTTATCTAGTCCTACGAGGAGGAACACTGGCCAGTGGAGCGTGGCATAGATAAAACAAGCAATCTGAGTCAGTAGGCATATGTGGTACCTGGTGAAATGCCAGCCAGAGAAGTTGATGTCTTCCAGATAGAAAATAGCTGTGAGGGCAAAACTCAACAGACTGTCAATCAGTGCCAGGGAAATGCAGAAGAATCCTGAGAACGTCCGGATCATGTAGTGTCGCTGGATCACGACCACCAACCAGTTCAGAAAACTCTTGAGCCACAGAACCAGCAGAAGTGAAGGGATTGATGTGTCCATGGTAAGGCATTATCCAAGGCAGAAATCACAACAGCCACAATTAGTCTTTCTTTTCAGTTCCTCACTGAACAGCTTACAGCAGCTCTCAGTAGACACACCCTACTGAGATGAAGGCCAGCCCTACACAATCAAATGAATAGCCCACATTATGTTATTGTAGGTGTAGGTTGTTTTTTTTAAAGCATTGTAGGTGTGGTTTAACCTTTCTTTATAAGTTCATCTGTCCATAGCTACTATTGCTGATTCAACAACACTACACTCTAAAAAATGCTGGGTTAAAAACAACCCAAGTTGGGTTGAAAATGGACAAACCCAGCGATTGGGTTAAATGTTTGCCCAACTTGCTGGGTAGTTTTATTTAAACCAACTATTGTTTAAAAATTGCTATATGGCTAGCTTAAAATGAACCCAAAATAGTTGGGAAATTAAAAACCAGATGCAATTAGAATAATAGACAAAAGGTAAATGTTTATTAATAAGCTTTAATATTTTATTAATATAAATGTAATAGTTTAAATGTATTAATAAGCAATTTAATAAATGTTTATTGTTTAATAATTATTCATTGAACATTAATAAATGTTCATTTCCAACATACTTTGGGTTAATTTTATTTAAGCAATACAGTAATTTTTCAACAATAGTTGAGTTAAATAAAACAACCCAGCAGGTTGGGCAAACATTTAACCCTACATTTAACCTTACTTTTTAACCCAGCATTTTTTAGAGTGTACTCATATCCAACAACTTAGATATTAAAAACAGTAGATATAAAACTGAAAATGAAAGAGTAACCTGCATACCAGCAATACAGTACTTTCTAGAGATACACCGATGTATCGGCCAACAGTCGGTATCGGCCGATAATTATCACTAAACTGCCGATGATCAGGGCCGATTATATCCTGTCAAACAAAAAGGTGTTCAGACTGCAACTCATACATGCTGTGTGTGAAGAAAATAACTTGTGTGTTGAATTTTAATGCATTAACAGTTTAAAAATAGTGATGTTAAAGCAGGCTCTTTTTGACCCTATGAATCACCTGTAGTTCAAGCCAGGGTTGCCAGGTTTGCGTTTTTTTTTTCCTACATCAAATATTATTTGTAGCGCCTCCCATCCAATAACCGCAAAAAGCTTCGTGCTTTATTACTTCTGATAAAAATGAAAGTTTTTATCATTTTATCATGAAATTCAAACAATAAATGGCGTTTTGATGCTCTTAAATGTGACGTGTCAGATCGCTGTTGAGGCGGCAACGCAGAGCGAGAGTCTTTTCTTCCTCTTCAATACAAGTTATATTTCGAAAAAATGCATGAACATCAAAGGTATGTTTAAAGGTAGGTTAAAAGATATTGTACAACTGACCGGAATGCATCACATCTCATGTAATAATTTTATTTGTGTTTCAACCATGGAAAGACGTCAATAAAATAGCTTGTGAACAATATGTCACATGTCACATTTACCTCAGCGATGTTTTCCAATGTTCACAGTTCCTTAGCTATAAAAAAAACACTAGAGAGGAGCTTATTTACTGCTAATTGTGTAAATTTGCCATGAAGACAAGTGCTTATGAAAACTAGCTTTTGTGATACTAATACAAACATTTCCGTTTTTATTTGAGTGTAATTATTATATCTGAAAATAAACAGCAGCTGAATATAATCCCTCTGTTGTTAATTGTAACCTCTAATATTGTAGTGTACCAAATGAGAGGGTTCCCTGTATAGTTTACAACTAATTTCAGCTTTTTCATGAAGATCACGTTTATAAAGCTTTTACTGTGTCATTTAATTTTTATACTTTTCAAATATCTGTTATGTGTAGATTTTATTTCTATGTTTAAGGCATTAATTGCATGACAAACAATTTTGCCAAAAAAACAACAACACATTTTTTTTTTGTTTTTACAGAAAACAAAACTGGCAGCTCTTACAAATATTCAGTCATGTTTGTTCTTGGTGTTGTTTTCATCAGTCACATGTTCCTTTGTTTGAATTTCCCGCCACTCTTTAGTTACCATGGTTACTGACATGATTGGTTTATTGTTTTCAGCTGTGTATTGTTAATTTACCTGGTTTGTGTCAGTGTTTGGTGTCCGGTCTTGTTTGAGTTAACATTTGTGATAGCATGTTAGCTAATTTTTTTTGTCCTGTGTGTGATGTTTGGAGGTCGGTATTCTGTAACAGTTCTAAATCCGGGAAGTGTATCCTAGGCTTAAGGTTGCATCAGACATGCATGATAAAGATAAATCCAAACAGGCTTTAATAAATCTATGATCCAAACCGAGAGATAAGCATCAACAACCAAAGCGTAGACACAAACAATACCTGACAATTAAGGAGAGAATAGCATGAAGTTAAATACTGCAGATAATGAGGTGTGCACAGCTGAACAGATAGACAAATACAATTTTTATTTTTAGTTATATGACTAACTAAATTTTGGCATGTAGATGTCTTCAGGCCAGGACTCTAAAACATGTGAAGTTTGGGGCAGATCCGACATTGTATGCCCGAGTTACAACAACTTCCTCTTCATGGCGAAACATCAGATTTTGTCAGGCCGCCGCGGACACGCCCTTCAACAAAAACTCAAGATCTTTGCTATTTAACATGGTTAAGGCCTTAAGATTAGACTGATGTTGATCTGATTAAATGTCTATGAGGAGCTAATCACAGTGTAAAACGTCATTTCCTGTTTATCTGATAAAAATCTCAAGGAGGAGTTTGTTAATGTATCATGTCTGGAAATGGTAAAAAAAAAAAAAAAATCAAAATATCTCACTTCCTGTTGGTTTTCAGATTTTGCTCCAAGAGACTTTTTTGTAGGTATTGGGCTGTTACATGTGTGTACCAAATTTCATGCTTGTATGTAAAACGTAACAAGAGGAAAGTTTTAACATTGTAAATTGTGCAGGATGTTTTCAGTTTGATATACAGGAACTGAAACCAGATGAACGAGAAACGGCTCAATACCTCCCCTCTGGTTGTCTTGTGATAAATGTGTTTTTTTAAGGCTCAACCTTGTGCAATTTATATGCAGCTTTTTTTCTGTGTGTAAGCAACACCTGCAGTTTAACTAAATACCATGTAAGAAGTTGTTTTGTTTGATTAACAAGAAGCTCACACCCATCCACTGTGAAGGACTGGATGGCCTGTTTTGTCTCTTCACACGGCAGAGCATCTCTGTATGTTTGATTTGACATTCTTGCAAAAATAAAAACCTTTTATAGACACTTGGTTTGTTTTTCCAAAATCAGCATCAACATAATTAAAGGATTAGTTCACTTTCAAATTAAAATTACCCCAAGCTTTAAAGGTGCCCTAGAATCAGAATTTGAATTTACCTCGGCATAGTTGAATAACAAGAGTTCAGTACATGGAAAAGACATACATTGAGTTTCAAACCCCATTGTTTCCTCCTCCTTATGTAAATCTCATTTGTTTAAAAGACTTCCGGAAAACACTCGGATCTCAACATAACACTGACTGTTACGTAACAGTCGGGACCATTAATATGTACGCCCCCAATATTTGCATATGCCAGCCCATTCGACGCATTAGACAAGGAAAGGCAGTATTCACGTCTGGATCTGTGCACAGACAAGGTAAGCAAGCAAGAACAACAGCGAAAAATGGCAGATGGAGCAATAATAACTGACATGATCCATGATATCATGATATTTTTAGTGACATTTGTAAATTGTCTTTCTAAATGTTTCATTAGCATGTTGCTAATGTACTGTTAAATGAGGTTAAAGTTACCATCGTTTCTTACTGTATTCACAGAGACGAGAGTCGTTGCTATTTTCATTTTTAAACACTTGCAGTCTGTATAATTCATAAACACAACTTCATTCTTTGTAAATCTCTCCAACAGTGTGTAATAATAGCTTTAGCCACAGAGCACAGCCTCAAACTCACACAGAATCAAACGTAACCATCTAAATAAATACTTTACTCACATAATTCGAAGCATGCATACAGCATGCATGACGAACATCTTGTAAAGATCCATTTGAGGGTTATATTAGCTGTGTGAACTTTGTAAATGCACTGTATTATAGTCGAGAGCTCATGGGGCAGAGGAAGCGCATCTCTTAAAGGGGCCATGCTGAAAAAATCAGTGCATAGTTAATGATGCCCCAAAATAGGCAGTTAAAAAAATTAATTAAAAAAAATCTATGGGGTATTTTGAGCTGAAACTTCACAGACACATTCAGGGGACACCTAGGACTTATATTACATCTTGTGAAAAAACAATCTAGGGCACCTTTAATCTCCCTCAAGCCATCCTAGGTGTATATGACTTTCTTCTTTCGGATGAACACAACCAGAGTTATATTAATAAATATCATGATGCATCCATGCTTCATAAGAAATGAATGCATCCATGCTTCATAAGAAATGAATGCATCCATGCTTCATAAGAAAGTGCAACCATCCATCATAAACCACTCCACACGGCTCCGGGGGGTTAATAAAGGCCTTCTGAAGCGATGCATTTGTGTAAAAAAAAATATCCATATTTAACAAGTTATGAAGTAAAATATGTAGCTTCCGCCAGACCGCCTTCCGGGCTAATTTTCATTTGAAAGTGAACCAATCCTTTAAAGGTGGGGTATCCATTTTTTCAACTACACTGTTTGGAAGTTAGTCGGCCGACACCAACAACAAATGTCAATCAGCATTAGGGGGCGTATGACGGTCGTGGAGACAGAACGAGCAAAAGGGAGATTTGAAAAAAAGAAAGAAAAAAAAAATCACAGAAAGAGAAATGATGAGACACAACACAAAAGAGCTCAAAAGAATATCACTGGAATGAAGGTTCATGACTGGGCAAGCGCTTTAGGACCCACGTTTATATTAGAAAAGCTTTCCAGCGCTGGAGAGAGCCAAGAGGGAAGGCCTGAAAACAGATGAGGAGGCTGCTTTGAACCCGCTTTTTATGTGAGTAATACTGGGTTTTGATTGTCTGGAGCTGCTGTGCTGTTGGCGACTAACAATGAAATCTGTTTGAGTTTGTATTTGCTCTTGTGTACTGCATGTTAATTTTTTGTGCTTCCTTGTCATTTGTTCATCAACTGCGCTTTATTTTTCGTGAAGCATTTTGTTGTGCGTCAGCCGTGATAAACAGACATCCACTCGTGTTGCATGTGTAACAGCGGCCAGATAGTGAGAGTTGTGCAGGTAAACCACTGCGCACTGACGACCGCTAGAGAATGAGGTGTTTAGCATTATTAGTGCATTCACCTCGCATGCCAGCAGCGATCGGGCCGGGGTTCAAGATCGACTCAGAGCAGGGTGGTTAGGATTGGAGTGTGAGTTTTGGAGGTGGAACAATGAAGTGAGTGGTATGTTTGTTCGGGTTGATTTCAGATATCAACAATGTCCAACAGTGTAGTTGAAAAAATTGATACCCCACCTTTAAGTTTATTTTTTCCACGACAGCGCTTAATTGAAATTTTGTAGGTGGCGCTATTGAGCCATTTTACCATGCCTAATTCTGAAACCCATATCAGATATAAATTTTCACCACTTCTGATGCGTGTGCAAAGTTTCATGAGTTTTCGAGCATGTTTAGGCCCTCAAAAATGTGATTCATTTCATTGAAGAAGAATAATTGACAGAGCAATTACAATAGGGTCCTCACACCTTAAACCAGTAAATCCAACAGCCCTTTTCTGCTGAATTAGCAAGGCCATGATGCTACTAAAATCTCTTTTTTTTACTGACAAACACCATAAAAACATTGGTGGTAAAGAAAAGCCACATGATAAATCAAAGTTCATCACAAGCAGCTTATCCACAAGCTGAGGTAATAAATGTAATGTAAATGGAAGGCATACATAGTGTCATGCACACACATACAAAACACGACACTAAAATAATAATAATGAAAAAATAAGAACATAAGATGTACCTAATGTGCATATTTGATAACAATAAAAAAATAAGATGCATAATTATTAAAATGAAAAAATATCAAATGAGAAGTGTCACATGCCAGATTACAGCTTTTCACTGTAAATTATTAGATGATTTGTTCTTTTTTACTTCCAAAAATGAACTTGAACTTCCATTTAACACAAGTATAAAATTGCATGAAATGTAATGTTAGATCTATTACTGTTTATACTAAGGGAACTTACTGCAGTGTTAACCATTTAACAGGTTTTTACTGTCATTTTTACAGCGTGTTAAACATAAAATAAATTCTGTATTGTGTTGGCAATGCCACTGAGGTGAAAATATTTAAGGTTTTCAGAAAAGCATGACAAAAATTCTCCTCTAATGCATGTGTGTCCACTGTTGGACTTTTGTTTGTAGACAAAAAAAAAAAAGAGTTTAGTTTAAGTCAACATCTAGTTTAAAAGAGTTATAGGTTAAAAGAGTACATAGCTTTGTGTGAGAATTGGCTTGACTTTAAAAGGGAGTGTTTACAGGGAGGGAACAAGAATAGGCTTTTTAAAAATGAAAACTGGGCGTTGTTAAAACAAAGCATTTTCCATGTTCAGAAAAGACTGTTAGGGAGGGGTCTGACATAAGCTGGCACATCAAGTTGGCTGAGCTGTGAGGAAACACTTTCTAATGTTAAAAACTTGGATGTGTCATGGCTGAGCTTACAAAACAGCAGACTACAAAGACGCTGGGCATAATTACATGCACCTTACTAATGGCTCTGTCTCCATCCCTGCCCGAAAGTTGCTGTTCCTGTTCACATTCACAGGTGCAGCTCAATCCGGATATGGCTGTCCAATGAGCCCAAGACAGTGTTGAAGGTTTGAGATGAGACATTGTTTGTTTTTCACTTTTTGACCAGAGGTGGTTTATAAAGTGAACCTTTCAACTTGAAGAACTTAAAACAGGTTTTAAAAAGGCATTTCTTGGAACTAAGCTGCAGAAACATTTAAACACACGATGAACTTGATTTCACCAATAACATGTTTTAGGATCAACATCTTTGTTGATCCTGAAATGGCATTTCAATCAATAATCACGTTCGAGGGATAACGTTTACAGATTGGTTTAAGTTGAGGCCTTTTAAGTTTTTTTCCACTTATTTTTTTCATTTCAGAGGAAAAACACATACATTTATAAAGGCAGAAATGCTTCTTTACAATAAAACAAAAACATACACCGATCAGGCATAACATTATGACCACCTTCCTAATATTGTGTTGGTCCCACTTTTGCTGCCAGAGCAGCCCTGACCCGTCGAGGCTCTCTGAAGGTGTGCTGTGGTATCTGCACCAAGATTTTAGCAGCAGATCCTTTAAGTCCTGTAAGTTGTGAGGTGGAGCCTCCATGGATCGGACTTGTTTGTTCAGCGCATCCCACAGATGCTCGTTGGATTGAGATCTGGGGAATTTGGAGGCCAAGTCAACACCTCAAACTGCTCCTCAAACCATTCCTGAACCATTTCTGCTTTATGGCAGGAGCATTATCCTGCTGAAAGAGGACACAGCCACCAGGGAATACCGTTTCCATGAAAGGGTGTACATGCTCTGCGACAATGCTTAGGTAGGTGGTACGTGTCAAAGTAACATCCACATGGATGGCAGGACCCAAGGTTTCCCAGCAGAACATTGCCCAAATCATCACATTTGCTTTCTTCCCATAGTGCATTCTGGTGCCATGTGTTCCCCAGATAAGCGACGCACACGCACCCGGCCATCCACGTGATGTAAAAGAAAACGTGATTCATCAGACCAGGCCACCTTCTTCCATTGCTCCGTGGTCCAGTTCTTGGCACTTTCAGCGGTGGACAGGCTATGCAGCTCCATACGCAACAAACTGTGATGTTTCCCCAATTGTCATCCGAGATATTCAGATTTCCCTCCCTTCTCCATTTGTCTTTAACATATAGTGTATAATCAGGCACTGCTTGGAGAAATCCTGAAATAATCTACATGATTCAGCCTTACTTGCTGCTAAGAACACCTGTCTCTGCAATTTCTAATACTGGTTTGATATTACAATCAATATAATGTCTTACTTGAAGTTATCTATAGAAATCTTTTGGATTGAGCCCATATTTTACCTTTAATGATTAGAAACTTTTGATTTTACCTTTATTAAAGGAAGTGTAATAATTGCTTAACCCAGATTCAACATCTGTTTTGTTTGGAACAAAATCTGAATCAAAAGCACACCATCTTAATATTCTTGATGTATTCTCCAAACCACACATTTTTTCTGTCTCGCTTGACCATGGATTTGTTTCATCAGCCATTCTAGTCTTAAGTTTATCATCAGCAATAATGGAAATTCCCCCATCATCTCTTTTTCTATTTCCTTCCATCTTGCTGAGTGAGCTGGACAATTCCAGCAAACTAATGGCTACTATTTTTGTAAGCAGAGGAGACCTATAACCCACCCTTTTCTTTACTTAGTTCTAATGTTTTAAATCTTATTCTGTTTTTTTTTTCATCTCTTCCTTCCCTCTTTATTTCAGGGGTAAGTTAGGATCAGTTATAGGTTTAGGACTATGTTTTTGGACAGGAATGTTGTTCCAGGATCAACAAAATATTGATCCAGCAATATGTCTTTCTTGGCTGGCTAGCATAGCCCAGTTAACACTTGCTTGCACCCAAAAAGCATTTTTTTTTTTGAGTACTCTGTTTATTCTTTCTTTTATTTGCGAACAAAATTAAAAACACAAATGCTTCATTTTACTATAAGAGATTTTGCCAGTTAACACTAAAGCTGTTTAAATACAGCAGCACCCTTGCTTCTTTCTGAGAAACAACGAACAAGTAAAATTAATATTAAATACATCAGCTGTTTATGGGTCAATGACGGGTCATTTTGTTGTCCAAAGGCCTTAATAATAATAAAAAACAAAGATATGACATCCAAAGTATGTAGGTAGTACAACTAGATCTCTTTTACTGAATCCCAAAGGTTTGAATAATATTTTGCTACATATAAAGGTATTTTAAAGATTTTGAAGTGTCAAAAGGTCATTCGGTTTAACCGTCCAAAGGCCAATACAGCCATTTCATTTGTGATTAAAATATCTTAAAATGCAATAAATGTATGTATTTTTTTATTCTGGCATGATTTTATAACATCATATATCAACATAGTGCAAAACAGTATTAAAATTATGTGTAGAAGTCGTTGCTTTGTTATGAGAAAGAGTGTCCGGAAAAATTAATTTCATTGATGTCATTTGGAGTAACAAATATAAAGGGACCATTTTGGATCAAGTCATGAGGTCAATATCATGTGACAGGATGTGACATCATTCAGACACCTGCAAAGGACCACATGGTCACGAAGCAAAGTAACTAAATTTGAAAAATTCATATTTTCACGTGCTCATACGCATGTCCCGAAACATCAGGTCATTCGGTACAACCGCTATAAAACATGGAAAATGTTGTAATATTTTAAAAACTTGTACTATGTTTGATCATTTGCTAGCTAGATATCAGCCTGTTAGCATTGTTTGAAAATATTGTCATTCGGTATAACCAAAAGTGTCATTCGGTAAAAATTTTGGTTAAACCGAATGACTTTTTTGGTGACAAATTTAGTCCATCTTGTAAAATGACAAAAGCAGTGATACTTGATTATAAAAACCACATAATCTCATTGTTAACACTTAATACAACTTCAAAATGAATTATATCTCCATTATGTTTTTTTTTTACACCTTTTAAAAACCTTATCCGTCAATGACCCATATGCATTGGTTACTGAATAGCAGTTAAACGTGAAAAGATACTGATATTGATATTGAACCCTGATGAAAGAAGAAGTGAAATGTGGCAAACCACACCTGTTTATTATTCCTACTCATCCTGAAAAAGTATTGTCTCGTGTAATCATCCCAGTTACACACCTGTGCAACTTCTAATCGCATGACAGATTTAAATAGCCCAGGAAAAAAAGGTCTATTTAATTCTTGTAATGTTTATTTTCTCAAGAAATGTGCACACGCAGATCACAGCTGGCTCGCGACCGCGGTTACGTGTACCTGTCAATGTGTTATAATAACAATCCGTGATATCTTGATAAAGATTTCCTGATGTGTAAGATATTTTTTCAGATTATTGCTCGTTGTGACTGCTAAATCATTGTTAGTAGCTTGATAGTTTGCATGTTTAGTGTTATGAGTAAATCTGTTATTGTTTATTGTGCAGCGCACGTCAGATGTGTTTGAGGCTATTCTTAGTAAATAAATACATGGGCAGATGACAGATGACATCAAGGTTTTAGTGTATTAGGGGAAAGTGGGGTGAGTTGCGCCAGTTTTTACTCAAAAAAGTGAGGCCACGGCAGTAACGCCTTCAAGTGTACATATATTTCAGGATGTGGTGCATCCCTGAGAACAATAACTTTGGATCTGAATTAAATTGTTTCAGAAATATAGCTTTTAGGAAAAAAGTGGTCTTGTGGCACAACTTGCCCCTGGTGCGGGGTAAGTTGTGCCTTTGGGGAGAATACGTTGGGGTAAATTGTGCCAGTCATTTCTGAAGTAAAACAGAACATGTTAATGAACTGTAATGCTATACGAAAGCAAGACAAATTCAATACAAAATTACTCATTTAAGGTTTATTTAGATATTTTCACCCTATTAAACTGTTGGAATAAGTCATATTTTGTAGATTTTGGGAAAACTCAAAAAAACTTAAATACACAATATATGATATTTGTGAATCATTTCAGGCAAAAAGGCTTTGGCAATAGACATTCATAGAACGCTGTCTGTCAATAATATAATAATACACCGCGTTCCACATTATTATGCCAGTGACATATCAGTAAGATTTCAGTAGAATAAACATTCAGATTTTAGTTTTTCTAAGAAAATGTTTGTTTGTTTATTTATCCATGTCTTTTTAGATAACTGGTATCAATCTCAGACAAAATAATTTGCCAGGTCTATGGAAACCCTACTTAGAGGTTGTTCCACATTATTAAGCAAGTCGCAGTTCTCATGAAAGAAAAATCTTACTGAAGATAAAAATACCTGTCTGTGCTCAACACTGGCTTTTTTTTTATTTTATAGCTGCCCTTTTAATGCAATTATTTTTTTTTTTTGACAAGAATTTTCATTAATAAGCCTTGACTGAGTTCTGTGCTTTAAATAACTCACAAATCTTAGGATAATTTGATAATCTCCATTCAGTTTTCACACAATATTAGTTGTTTTCATGCCTTTTGCACATCATTGCACCAATTCATGCTTTTCATCTTCAGAAAGATCTTTCTTCCTCCCTATATTGCATGAGAACTGTGACTTGCTTAATAATGTGGAACAACCTCTAAGGAGGGTTTCCATAGATCTGGCAAATTATTTTGTCTGAGATTGATACCAGTTATCTAAAAAGACATGGATAAATAAACAAACAAACATTTTCTTAAAAAAACTAAAATCGGAATGTTTATTCTACTGAAATCTTACTGATATGTCTCTTGTATAATAATGTGGAACGAGGTGTAAAGTGACTAGGCTAATTTCTAAACATCCTATTGTGACTTAAGCCACTTTAAAACTGAATAAAACTTCTCTTTAATAACACAGTGCAAACTCAACTTGGTTGACAAGTCCTGTTATCTTATACCCCATCTTTGTTACTTCTCCTATCTTTTTCTTCTCCATGAACCTTTTCAAGATCATCCTGCAGGTCTTCATCTCTCTTGCCACCTGACGTATGGTCTTTCCCTGTTGCATCTCTTTCACTGCTCTGTCCAACTCCACAAGAGGAGTTGAAGCCCTGTCTGTCTTCCTTTTATAAGTGCGTGGCATGATGGGTTTTGGTCTAAAAATGAGAATGTCACATAGTTTAAGTGCTAAAATGTAAGAGTACAATGTACAATTACAAATTAATAATATGTTGAAAATAGTCATAAGTAGGGGTGAGTTGTACCCAGGCCCTTTGGCACAAATCACCCCGGACCCACAAGTTTGAAAAACTAGCATGATCCAGCAGTTAAGAGCTAACTGTATAGACTCATTGTGTAGCCTGCTAAAGCACTAAAACATGTGTGAAATGTGTTCAAACTTGTCTATAATTGTTCAGACACTACCATCAAAAAACCTTGATCATAGAAATTTTATTTTGAAAGAGAAAAAAACTGTTTTTTTTTGTTGTTTTTTTTTAGTTAAAATGTGCTTTCCTCTCATGCCATGTGTCTCTTCTTTGGAGGATGAGTAAAATGGATGACTTTTCAAAATTATGTGGTCACATGACCAATTTCTTCTATGGTTTTCCAGAAACAATGGGAACTACTTCCCCCCCTGGCACAAATCACCCCACTCTCCCCTACTATATTTTAGCACATTTTACACCTTAAGTTTGTGCTAAATTGTATTGAAATATGGTGCATTTTTTTATTTATTTATTTTTATTTTTTAAATATACACACATTTAATGTCGTTTAAAATTAACTATATCTCCATTATGTTTTTTTTTTTACACCTTTAAAAACCTTATCCGTAAATGACCCATATGCATTGGTTACCGAATAACAGTTAAACGTGAAAAGATACTGATATTGATATTGAACCCTGATGAAAGAAGAAGTGAAATGTGGCAAACCACACCTGTTTATTATTCCTATTCATCCTGAAAAAGTATTGTATCGTGTAATCATCCCAGTTACACACCTGTGCAACTTCTAATCACATGACAGATTTAAATAGCCCAGGAAAAAAAGGTCTATTTAATTCTTGTAATGTTTATTTTCTCAAGAAATGTGCACACGCAGATCACAGCTGGCTCGCGACCGCGGTTACGTGTACCTGTCAATGTGTTATAATAACAATCCGTGATATCTTGATAAAGATTTCCTGATGTGTAAGATATTTTTTCAGCATAACTAAATAAATGTATTTGATCAACACAAAAGGCAAAAAAAGGTCAGTAAAGAAAATTAAGGCATAAAAAAAAAAACTAATCTAGAGTTTTTATTTTCTTCTCAGAGATTCTGCGCAGCAGCGCGAGTGTCACGTGATGTCATTGTGGACATCCCATAATAATATTATGAAGCAAACATAAGCCGTTAACCATGGTTCAGTAGAAATAATGTTTCTGTCAAGCTATTAGTGTATTAAATTGACGTCTGTGGGTGTTGAAAGACTGTAGAGTCCCGAAGGAAGTTTCGCGGTGTGTCTGTTGTGGTAAGCGCTGTGTTCCGCTAGCTGCGCGCGGCTAACTCAACTCAACGGAAGTTTTGGTTGATGGATGTGATCCTACTGTCTCGTGTTGTTTAACTTATGCAAGATTATTGCTCGTTGTGACTGCTAAATCCTTGTTAGTAGCTTGACAGTTTGCATGTTTAGTGTTATGAGTAAATCTGTTATTGCTTATTGTGCAGCGCACGTCAGATGTGTTTGAGGCTATTCTTAGTAAATAAATACATGGGCAGATGGCAGATGTCGTCAAGGTTTTAGTGTATTACTATATTTTAGTACATTTTACACCTTAAGTTTGTGCTAAATTGTATTGAAATATGGTACATTTTTAAAAAATATACACATTTAATGTAGTTTCTAAATTAAACTAACATTTACATGTATGTAAGTTTTAGTGTTTTGAGTGTCTCAATGCAGGACATGTTAAAGGATTAGTTCACTTTTAAATAAACTTTTCCTGATAATTTACTCACCCCCATGTCATCCAAGATGTCTTTCTTTCTTCAGTCAAAAAGAAATGGAGGTTTTTGATGAAAACATTCCAGGATTATTCTCCTTATAGTGGACTTCAATGGACTCCAAACGGTTGAAGGTCAAAATTACAGTTTCAGTGCAGCTTTAAACAATACCAGACAAGAAATAAGAGTCTTATCTAGCAAAACAATCGTCCATTTTCGAAAAAAAAAATGTAAATGTATATGCTTTATATAAACAAATGTTCACCTTTTTTCCATAAGTTGAATAGGAAAGGCGTAGGACATACAGCGTAAGCGTTTTGAAGAATACGGAAACGCGTTTTGGCGGAGGCACTTATACGGTGAACATTTGTTTAAAGCATATACATTTACATTTTTGTGATAAATGATCGATCGTTTCACTAGATAAGGCTCTTATTCCTCGTCTGGTATCGTTTAAAGCCCTTTGAAGCTGCACTGAAACTGTCATTTTGACCTTCAACCGTTTGGAGTCCATTGAAGTCCACTATAAGGAGAATAATCCTGGAATGTTTTCATCAAAAACCTTCATTTCTTTTCGACTGAAGAAAGAAAGACATGAACATCTAGGATGACATGGGGGTGAGAAATTATCAGGAAAATTTTATTTAAAAGTGAACTAATCCTTTTAAGTTCACTGAAGTATTTCATGTCAGCTAGTATAATGTAAATGTATGAACACAATATGTCTGATTCTTCTGTTCACATAAGCAGTTTTGTAGTGCATGTCAAATGTCTATTTTGGTCAACAAGATCCTATATAAAGCACGGGTGAGATCAACCCGGGAACATGAATAAAGTCTTCTCACTTCATTTATTTGATTCTTGTAATAATGTTGAATTGTTTTTTTCCCCTCTCATAAGATTTGAAGACATGGAAGACGGGCTGCCCTCCAGAAAGGCGGAGGAGGGTGGTTCATCTAAGCGGTCACAGAGGCAGCAGGAGCGGCAGGGGAAACTTCCTAGGAGACGGAAAGACGTGAAGAGGTCTCTTCGGAGGCCGGACTGTCCGGAACACCTGTCGGGGGGAAGCGTACATCGATTGCCCGAGCAGCACGACTCAGAAGCCTCTGCATCAGCGGAGGACACCGCCGAGAGTTGCCCAAAAAGATGGGATAGATGCAGGTATATAACACGCCATTTGATTTAGATCAGTTAAACTCACTAAAGTGACTTAAATGAAGTGCCTGTTTGTTGCAGACGAGGGCACTTTCTACATGGACCATATCCTGCTACTAACTTCGGACCCAAAGCTTGCGTTCTTCCCAACCCGACCTCAGTCATGTAAGTAAGCGCGCTCAGGCCTACCTTAGGTAAGGGGCGAGGTCACATCCCTTGTTACTGTTTAAACATTAAGCCGAGAAAAGGATTGGACAAACAAGTGATAGGGCCGTGTGTGCTGAGTGCTGGTCCAGAGGGCGTTTTGTTGGATAGAGCAGTGCAGTCACTGCAGCTGGAACTTTCTAACGCGTCCCTTCCAAAATCCCCCCAACACCATGCCTGCTTTGCACCCCCCTGGACAAAACGCACACAGAGGGTAATGTGGGGTTTTTTGGTTTGATATCTGATGTTGTGCTGAACGTGTTGTTTAGGGGTTATGAATGTTAGCTATGTGTTTCTGTACATTACTTAGTAAATGAATCTAAAAATGACTTATTCTGGCATATTATGCAACATTACATTTTTTGAAGCATATTGGAGTTATAGAAACCAAGCTGTTTGCTTGGTTATTCCTGGGTACAATAAATAAAATGTGTGTATTAAATAGGGGTGTGACTGAGACTAAAATGTGATGAGATTTCTCGTTGAAGTGAAAATCTGTTTTGCCATGAAGGAGTGAGGGTGAAATTAGGATAGATTATGCCACTGCTATGTTTACATTTCACCTCCACTGTCATTTTGCTTTTTATAGAAATAAAAAACATTTAATTCAGTTGGATAAAGGTCGCTTCAGTTCCATCCAGCTCATTCAACATGAGCAGCATAGTGCAGCAGGAATCAGAGTTCACTGATCATGTGGTGCGATGACTGACAAGACCATGGCGGAGGATTCGTTGCACAACAGAGCCTAAGCGTCTTAGAAATGTCTCATCTTGTAGAATGCGCGCTCAGCACCGCCGTTCCCTATTCACAGAGTACACGCGATCGCGAAATAGAAAGCGAAAGTAAAACGCGAGCGCGCATTCAAACATGATTTCAATGCATTTTGAAAGCGGCTCCCTGATGCATGCAAATATCTTCTAATATGAAAGCTATCTTAGGCTGGGCTGTGTAGCTTTGTATCATGCTTGAAGTAAAATTTGGTCTCTTTTTGCACTTTGAATATTGAGAGAGTTCTTTGATTATGGTGGCACTTATTGTTTGCACTTAAATGATTAATTCACATTCAAATAAAATTTTCCTGATAATTTACTCACCCCCATGTCATCTAAGATGTTCATGTTTTTCTTTCTTCAGTCGAAAAGAAATTAAGGTTTTTGATGAAAACATTCCAGGATTTTTCTCCTTATAGTGGACTTCAATGGGCACCAAACGGTCGAAGGTCAAAATGACAGTTTCAGTGCAGCTTCAAAGGGCTTTAAACGATACCAGACGAGGAATAAGAGTCTTATCTAGAGAAACGATCGGTCATTTTAGAAAAAAATATAACTGTATATGCTTTATAAACACAAAATATCTCCTTGCACATGCTTCCGCTTTCCGCATTCTTCAAAATGCTTACACCTTCCCTATTCAACTTACAGAACGAACACGGCGGCACTTTCGTTTTTTTCCATAAGTTGAATAGGGAAGGCATAGGACATACGCCGTAAGCTTTTTGAAGAATGCGGAAAGCGGAAGCATGTGCATGCTTATGCTGTTTTTATTTCTATGATCAATTTGTGGAAAGGAGTTCAGTTAGGAGGTCAAAAGTTGTAGAAGCTCATATATCATTTACAGTAAGGTCTGAAGAGACTCATATGAAATCATGCAGGAGAGAAGCCAGTCAGTTGAGTTTGTGGGAAAACCTTTTATAGTGCTTGAGTATTGTTTTCTTTTACTGCAGATGATAATTCATACTCAGAAAGTAGAACTGAAATGATATTCATTACAAAACATTTCAAATGCACCTGCAGACTATTTTTCTTGTCATGTATTTTGCCTTTGAGGATTTCTCAGTCTCATCACACTTCTAGTATTAAAGATCTATTTAAATATTTGACAATTTAAGTACAAAAAAAGTGGCGAATTTGTCAAACGACACCTATTATTTAAATTTTTTCATTTAGCAATACCGTCAATGATCTGATCCTAGAACTGTCAGAAACCAAAAGCAGAAGTCCACATTTACTGTGCTTGTTTGACCATGATTTTAAGTTGCGTAACGAGCGTACAAAGTACAAGCAGTGTTTCTCTGTGTGAAGTGCAGTGCCAGCTCTCACAATGTTTGCCTACTCTGTCCACTTTCCCCGCAGGCACATTCAGGATCCAGCCAGCCAGCGGCTCACCTGGAGCAAACCACCGCTCAACGTCCTGGTCATCAGAAAGATCCGAGACGAGAGCCTGCTGGAGCCGTTCAAAGAGCTTTGCAGGTTCCTTGTGGAGGTAGGTTACACCAAAGGCTATAAAGCTACAGGTGCTATTTTCTTTACCCCTTTATTTTTGTTGTATTATATTAGATTTATGTTTACATTTGGTTATACAAATTCGAATCTATATTATTTCTACCACCAGGAGAAACATCTGATGGTTTATGTGGAGAAGAAAGTAGTGGACGATGGTTCTCTCATGAGCGATGAGTCATTTTCAGCCATCCGCAATCAGCTGTGCACATTCAGGGAAGGTACTGAAACCTCATAGTGTCGGATTGGATAGGAGTGAATCAACAGGTTCACCAGTAACAGGATTTACATAACCCTGACACACCATTAACCAGTATTAGTGTAGGTACATTAGGAAAATGAGTGATTCATCATTGCGTTTGTTCGGACAGGGTATGATGACATCTCGGACTGCATTGATCTGATCATTTGTTTGGGTGGAGATGGGACTCTTCTGTACGCATCATCTCTTTTCCAGGTATTCTCTCGTCTCATTTGTTTGTGCACAAGAGTCTCCTACTAGGTCATTCGCAGCTGTTTTCCATTGGATGGTCTCTGTGTGCTCCTTATAAGCTAGAATTTGGATGTGCAAAAATAGTTGGAGATTGATTTGAAGGATTAGTTCACTTTCAAATGAAAATTGGCCCTCACCCTCAAGCCATCCTAGGTGTATATGACTTTCTTCTTTCTGATGAACGCAATCTGAGATATATATTAATAAATATCCTGATGCATCCGAACGAGGATCAAAGAGTATGAGCTGAAGAAAGTATCTCCATCCACTTCCATCATAAACGTGTAAAAGTGTGATTTTGGACGATATCAGCATAAATCCTTATCATTTTTTGGTGCAAATACATTACAGTAACTTGACATTATCATTGAAGACCAGCAATAATAGTTTTCATTTTGATTACATAATAATGGCAATATATACATGTCAAAATCAGACATGCCCCTTTGCCAGCTGTGATGCTGGTTACTGGTTTAAACTTGGTCCAGGTTTTTAAAAGATTTTTGCTCAGCACACCTTAATAGCTTCAACAATTGATTGCCAATTAAGCTTAGAATCCAAAGAACCAATCAGAACCCAGTTTAGGTTTTTTTTCTATGTATAAACTGTTTATATAATAAAATATGTTTTCATAGTTTGTGTTGTCCCTTATCAGTGCAAAATTATCACAAATTAACAAGGATTCATGCCAATATTGTCAAAACCCCCACTTTTCTAGGGCGTTTCCAAACTTTTGGAGGGCAGTGTACACCTAGGATGGCTTGAGGGAGAGTAAAATAATTTTTATTTTGAAAGTGAACTAATCCTTTAAGAATTAAATGTGGTTTAATCATCCCAGGTGTTTTGTCTCATTTGTTTAAGGGAAGTGTCCCCCCGGTCATGGCGTTCCATCTGGGTTCCTTAGGATTTCTCACGCCATTCAAGTTTGAGTCCTTTAAAACAGAGGTGGATAAAGTTTTTGAAGGTAGAGGGATTGATAGAGTTTCTTCCATTTTTGAAAGCAGACGAACTGTAGTTTAGTTAGTTTGTTATTTGAAGTGTTTGTGTCTGGCTCTTGTAGGTAATGCTGCTATCATCCTGCGCAGTCGTCTGAAGGTCAAGGTGGTGAAAGGCATGTTTCAGAGGAACGAGCAGCTCTTCAGCGCACAGGAGAACGGAATAGTGCCTCATAACCACATAAATAACGAGGCAGGCAAAATCACACTACAGTTACAGGTAACGCAGCACTGAACACAAAAGCAGTAATGCTTTGAGAATGGAGAAATATTAGGCTTGAGACAAAGTCTGTCTTTTATTTGCCAACACATTTTGGCTCACAGGCCTTTTTCAGGGCTAAAAGAGTTCAAATGACAAAAGGTTATTTAAATACAAACACTGACATAATTCAAATTTACAATCCACCAATAAGGATGCTGGGAACAAATCTGATGATATGGTGCCTGCCAGTCACATGACACACAAGAGGCCATAAATACAAGCTAATGACCTTTTATATGTGATGCCATTTTACCTAGTATTTTGTAACAAATAATAAAATAGAAATAAAAATAAAATAAAATTATATATAAATATATATATATATATATATATACACACAGTACAGTCCAAAAGTTTGGAACCACTAAGATTTTTTATCTTTTTAAAAGAAGTTTCGTCTGCTCACCAAGGCTACATTTATTTAATTAAAAATACAGTAAAAAACAGTAATATTGTGAAATATTATTACAATTTAAAATAACTGTGTACTATTTAAATATATTTGACAAAGTAATTTATTCCTGTGATGCAAAGCTGAATTTTCAGCATCATTACTCCAGTCTTCAGTGTCACATGATCCTTCAGAAATCATTCTAATATGCTGATTTGCTGCTCAATAAACATTTATGATTATTTTCAATGTTGAAAACAGTTGTGTACTTTTTTTTTCAGGATTCCTTGATGAATAGAAAGTTCAAAAGAACAGCATTTATCTGAAATACAAAGCTTCTGTAGCATTATACACTACCGTTCAAAAGTTTGGGGTCAGTAAGAATTTTTATTTTTATTTTTTTGAAAAGAAATTAAAGAAATGAATACTTTTATTCAGCAAGGATGCATTAAATCAATCAAAAGGTGCAGTAAAGACATTCATAATGTTACAAAAGATTAGATTTCAGATAAACACTGTTCTTTTGAACTTTCTATTCATCAAATAATCCTGAAAAAAAAATATTGTACACAAATATTTTGTACAATTGTACACATTAAATGTTTCTTGAGCAGCAGATCAGCATATTAGAATGATTTCTGAAGGATCATGTGACACTGAAGACTGGAGTAATGATGCTGAAAATTCAGCTTTGCATCACAGGAATAAATTACTTTGTCAAATATATTCAAATAGAAAACAGTTATTTTAAATTGTAATAATATTTCACAATATTACTATATATATATATATATTTTATATATATATATATATATATATATATATATATATATATATACGGTGATAGTAAGCTTAAATGAGTCCTCTGCCAAGTAAGGGTACTCTGAATATAATCTTAGTGGGGAAAAATGTATTTATTTAAAGTTATTGTTAACTTCTTTATTTGATAAATAAATATTTTTTTAGGCCAAAGAAGCCTAAACATCTGTGTAATAATCAGGCCAGTCTAATTCTACACTTGATGGGAAAATGAGTGGTATATAATATGAAAAATGTTTGGGGTTTTTTTTCTGTTCTTCAAGACTGTTTATATACATTTTTCCATGGTGACAGACACAATAGATGTTATTTAAAAATAACAGCTGTGATAGGTCTGTATGTCCAGTTGCCATAGCAATAACATGATGTCATTGACAATCTGCGCTTTTATGTCTGAGATGGATATTTGTGACCAGAGTGGCATGTGATTTGTGCAGAAATACACCTGCTTGTTAAATTCTTTTGTGTGCAATTCATGCATTCTTCATCTGTGATATGGATATTTTGTGTGTGTATGAAGGTGCTCAATGAGGTGGTGGTGGACAGAGGGCCCTCATCCTACCTGTCCAATGTTGACCTTTACCTGGATGGACGTCTCATCACATCTGTACAAGGAGACGGTGAGCACAGATTGGCCTGATAATAATTTTTTTTTTTTTTAATCTATCTATTAATGTGCTCACAAACAAGCTACTTATTTTTTTCAAAGAAATTAATACTTTTATCCAACAAGGTTGTGTTAAATTGATTAAAGTGACAGGAAAGACACTGTAATGTTCAAATAAATATTAAGCAGCACAACTGTTGTCAACATTGATAATAAATGGAAAGTTAACCCAGGGTTTAGGAAGGTATAATGTGAAACGTCATCTTATGAATACCCAGGATTAATTGTTAACCCCGGGTAAATTATGAGCAGTGTGAAACGTGAAGCAAGATAAGCCAGGATTCCATTTACCCGCGGTTTAGAATGACCCAGGGTTAACGATTTCAAGCGTGAAAAGCCCTTTTGATTTTTATTGCTTTATACTCATGAGGAAAGTGTTAGAATATCACAGACACACACTTCCTCTTATTGCTTGATTTGTTTTTTCTTTAAGCTCAAGCACGTCGCAATACATTATGGTTTGCTTTGACGAGAGTCCAACTGCCATGGAAATAGATGTAAATATGTGGCTTGTTTCTGTGCAGGTGTAATAGTTTCCACCCCCACGGGCAGCACGGCCTACGCCGCCGCAGCGGGAGCCTCCATGATCCATCCCAATGTCCCTGCCATCATGGTGACCCCCATCTGCCCTCACTCCCTCTCTTTCAGACCCATCGTGGTGCCCGCTGGCGTGGAGCTCATGGTGAGAATGAGATTTTGCCATTTGAGTGACAAAACTACATTTGCCATTCAAACTTGTGATTTTTGTTCATTCATCTCACATGAAAGCTTCAGAAGAACAATGTCATTTACTCTGCAGATAACGTTGTCGCCTGATGCTCGCAACACGGCCTGGGTCTCGTTTGATGGCAGAAAGAGGCAGGAAATCCAGCATGGTGACAGGTGACACTCTTTTACACAATCCCATAAGCAAACAACTTTCACCTGTCCCATAATCCAGTGATACAACAACAGCTTTGTTACAGTTATGGAAATGAGCATCAACTGTGTCAATAGGAATAAACACTCAGCATTTGTACAGTTCAATTGCACTCAGCCAAAGAATTCTTAATGAAAAAAGGGGCAACTCTCACAACAATCAAATATCTGTTAATCTTGAGTTCTGTTTTCCTCCTGTAGCATTAAGATCACAACCTCCTGCTTTCCGGTTCCTTCCATCTGTTGTCATGATCTGGTGTACGACTGGTTTGACAGCCTGGCTCAGTGTCTGCACTGGAATGTCCGCAAGAAGCAAACGCGTCTAACCGATGCCAGCGACTCTTCAGAAACTGAGAACTGAAACCACCATAAAAACCAAGTGCTCTCACAGTGTTTTGACATTCCGAATCATTCCAGATTTCCATCCCGACTCACTGAAAAGGATCTTTATATTTATATTACATTGCTCATTTTCATGTTCATGTTCAGAGATTTCATTATAGCTCACAAGCGCTCATGTTCTACCTGAAAAGTAACACATTAACTGGATTACTCATAATTTATCAAAGTTTTTGGTTTAGAGCATCTAAAATGTCATTATGTATGATTGCTAAATGTCTTTATGCATTATTATCATTATTATTATATACAAAATAATATCATTATTATTACTATATATAAGTTTATACATATATATATATATATATATAATATATACAGTACAGTCCAAAAGTTTGGAACCACTAAGATTTTTAATGTTTTTAAAAGAAGTTTCATCTGCTCACCAAGGCTACATTTATTTAATTAAAAATACAGTAAAAACAGTAATATTGTGAAATATTATTACAATTTAAAATAACTGTTTTCTATTTGAATATATTTGACAAAGTAATTTATTCCTGTGATGCAAAGCTGAATTTTCAGCATCATTACTCCAGTCCTCAGTGTCACATGATCCTTCAGAAATCATTCTAATATGCTGATCTGCTGCTCAAGAAACATTTAATGTGTACAATTGTACAAAATATTTGTGTACAATATTTTTTTTCAGGATTATTTGATGAATAGAAAGTTCAAAAGAACAGTGTTTATCTGAAATCTAATCTTTTGTAACATTATAAATGTCTTTACTGCCACTTTTGATTGATTTAATGCATCCTTGCTGAATAAAAGTATTCATTTCTTTAATTTCTTTTCAAAAAAATAAAAATAAAAATTCTTACTGACCCCAAACTTTTGAACGGTAGTGTATAATGCTACAGAAGCTTTGTATTTCAGATAAATGCTGTTCTTTTGAACTTTCTATTCATCAAGGAATCCTGAAAAAAAAAGTACACAACTGTTTTCAACATTGAAAATAATCATAAATGTTTATTGAGCAGCAGATCAGCATATTAGAATGATTTCTGAAGGATCATGTGACACTGAAGACTGGAGTAATGATGCTGAAAATTCAGCTTTGCATCACAGGAATAAATTACTTTGTCAAATATATTTAAATAGTACACAGTTATTTTAAATTGTAATAATATTTCACAATATTACTGTTTTTTACTGTATTTTTAATTAAATAAATGTAGCCTTGGTGAGCAGACGAAACTTCTTTTAAAAACATTAAAAATCTTAGTGGTTCCAAACTTTTGGACTGTACTGTGTGTATATATATATATATATATATATATATATATATATATATATATATATATATATATATATACGGTGATAGTAAGCTTAAATGAGTCCTCTGCCAAGTAAGGGTACTCTGAATATAATCTTAGTGGGGAAAAATGTATTATATATATATATATATATATATATATATATATATATATATATATATATATATATATATATATGTATATATATATATATATATATATATATATATATATATATATATATATATATATATATATTTTTGTTTTTTAAATACCATTTATTTTTGACAAAAATGTTAATACAGTTAATTATTTCCTGTAGATTCATCCACGTTTAAAAAGTTTTTTTAGGATGCACATGCACATTATAGCAGGAAATGTAATTTGTCCACTGAGCATAAAACTTTAATTCTGTGGTGTTTTAAAGTGCATAACTCTGTAGCTGTTGACTAAATTTAACCACACACATTAACAGTAGTTCCTCCTGTGTGGTAATAAATCACATAGGAAGCCACTATTTGTCAGTTTTTGTGTTTGCAATCAGTTTTATGCACTCTTTTAGACACCATTGTACATTCAGCTGCTAAGATATAATGTGGTTTAGCAGACTTTTTCTTGTATCTCACTTAAATGGATAGTCTGAATATTCTGTCATCATTTACTCACCCTCAAGCTGTTCCAAACCTGTATGAATGTCTTTGTTCTGCTGAACTCAAAGGAAGATATTTGGAAGAATGTTTGTAATCAGCAGAAATCGCCTCCCATTGACTACCATAGTAGGAAAAATAAATACCATGGTAGTAAATTGGAGGGCGAGATCTGCTTGGTTACAAACATTTTTCCAAATATCTTCCTTTGAGTTCAACAGAACAAAGAAATTCATACAGGTTTGGAACAGCTTGAGTGTGAGTAAATGACAGAATATTAATTTTTAGGTGAACTATCCCTTAAAGCTGTGGTTCGATTTCCATTCAGATTGAGTTACCTGTGCAGAGCCTTTGTCAGGTTGGGCGTCCGTGTTGAGCCAAAGTAGATCTTGTGAAAGGACATTGTTGCCTCCCTGTGGCGGCACAGGATGGTGCTGCACATACTTGTTTTTGTTTTTTTTAGAGCTACACTATTCTTTGTTTAATATTTACTCTACCTAAACTGTGATTTATTAATTTACAAATGCACTGTGTGTTTTGCATTTTTCACCAAGTATTATTATTGACCCTGCAAGGTCTTATCACATTATTGCATAAGAACTAGTACAGCTGAATGTATGTAAGCTGTTTACATTTTGATGTAAATAAGAGATATTATGACATGTATTTGGCTCATTTGTAATATTTCAATAAAAACAATTTCTTTTTATCTTGGATCTTTTGATTTCTGTCCCCTCCATGGACAGATACTTAACTACCACTTTGACACTTCTCAAAGTTCATAAAGAGATTGTAAAACTAATCCATATGAATTGAGTGGCTTAGTCCAAATTTCCTGAAGAGACTTTATATGATGAACAGATTTAATTTAGGCTTTTATTCACATAAAAAATATTAAACTCACACATCAGTTGTAGTAAACGGAAGCTCAAGCATGTTTGCTTGACGCGTGTGAAAACCAATGAGGTTCATTCTCGTGTTACACAGCATGTTTGAGCTTCAAGAAGAACCAATAAGGTTTGGTTTTGTGCATCAAAGCAAGTACGGTTGAGATTCTGTTTATGTTTCTATGTGATAAAAGCCTAAATTAAACTGTTCATCATATAAATCGAGTCTCTTCAAAGAATTTGTCCCAATACTTATAGAGGGCACTGCGTGTGTGTATATATATATATTTACATATATATATATATATATAAGTAGTCAACATTTGAAGTGGATCAAAAAAGTTAAAGTTAGGACAACTTTGATGAACTTTTTGATCTTTTTACTCGCACTCAAGTAGTTCCAAACCTGTATGAATGTCTTTGTTCTGCTGAACTCAAAGGAAGATATTTGGAAGAATGTTTGTAATCAGCAGAAATCGCCTCCCATTGACTACCATAGTAGGAAAAATAAATACCATGGTAGTAAATTGGAGGGCGAGATCTGCTTGGTTACAAACATTCTTCCAAATATCTTCCTTTGAGTTCAACAGAACAAAGAAATTCATACAGTTTTGGAACAGCTTTTTGATATATATATATATATATATATATATATATATATATATATATATATATATATATATATATATATATATATAAAATATATATATAAAATCTTGTGTGAAATATATTATAAAAACTGAAAAGCACCACATTTGTGACAGTTTTCAACAAAACAATGCAAATTGCTTGTGTTCTATATTTTTATTGCAATGAAAGGATACAGATACAGTTGACAGACACAAATTATTCTCCAGATATTGCAAAAAGACAATCCTCAACACTGATCCAAATAGTTAGTTGAAGATGCTGACCACATAAAAAAGATGAGATTTTAATTTTTTGTAATTTTTTTATAAATGATATTACATCCTGACACCCAATGTCAAATCAAAATTCCTGCCAATTGAAAAAAAAAAAACATCTGGGATATCAGCATCTTTCTCTCTCATAAAGACAACAGGGACAGAAAAAAGGTGAGTGAAGTTCCATGGAAAGTAAAAACAAATGTCTTTAGTTGCACATGTAGTGTCATGCCCAGTCTATCCAGGTCTTCAAAGTCAACGACAGAATATTGAAAACTTCTACAGGAACACTAACGTGAGCCCTCTAGGGGTTTGACTGACAAGATCATCTACTAACAGATGTGGTTAAAGATTCATACATTTGAAGAAGAGAGAGAGTGGTTCACTCAGGCACAACTTGAACTTGAGATGATCATGAATTTAGATTTTTTAATATAGGAAAAACACCTTCGCAGCATCTCGTCTTGTGCGCATTTGATAACCACTAGAGTCAATGCATTACTTAGATTAACAGGATGTTTTCTGCCATTTTAATTCCAATAAATTGTCCCGAAACAATCTTTCTAAAGTCTTCAGCATTGAAAACATTGGTGGTTTTAGTATTAGTACAAAATGCAGTGAAATGAAAAACCTGTATGTCTGGCATTATAAAATAGAGTACAGTTCATGCTGAACCTGAAGTGCTGGCATGAACATCTCTGGTAGATTTATAGAATCCATATATAAATGATACATTTGTATTTTTTCTCTTAAATATCATCCTCAGTATGAGTCAAAGAAACAGCTAATGTAAAATAATACTCTAGCCAAAAGTATGCAACCCTACGGAAAGATAGTATTGGACCTTGGCCCTGTTAAAATGCAAACTAACTTACTTATTTTGGACCACAGCCGCTTGGGGAAGTACGATTTGTCAACCTCAGACTTTGAACACCAGATGGGAGAACCAAAGGCTATGATGCACGGATGTGATTGGCTCTAGAGGACATACTGTACGAGCTACGGCATGACACGTTTGAACTCGATCTGCAAGTTGGTCATAATTTGAACGTACATAAAAAAGCATCAATATCTCGCATCATTTGGCACAAATGTGGATGTAGTTTCCCCTTCTGAATGCAGACTCGAATTGAGTTTGGTTTTAAATAACTTCCTATCACAGTCAAGGATACCGCTCTGATTTATTAACTTCTCCATTTCCGTTAACAAGGACTATTTTTCAATAGGGTCACGAAACGAGACTGCAGAAATGTATGATGTGTCGAGAACACAAAAATACATCTCTCGTCCCAAACCAAGCAAGATCTCCCAGAGTTCCACAAAGAAATAATCACAGGTCAAGCGCCATTGAGATTTATGACTAAAACGATAGATAGTAACACTTATAAAGACAAAATATGTTGGTCCGTCCAAATTATCCAATGCATCTATTGGTACAAAAAAACCCTATTGGAGAGCAAACATTCATATTATGTGGGTTAAAAAAAAAGCGTGAAAGTTGACCAGTTCAGTCCTTCTTAACACTACCGACATGTTTAAACAACAAAACACCTGACATTAGATAAAGTTAACATGGAAAAAAAGAGAAAAAAAAAATAATCAAGGAACATGGGGTTCGGGGAGACTTGCATTGTCGCATCCATAGTGGGGAAAGCATTTGCGATATATCCATTGTCATCGTAGCCGTTTCCTGCTCTCGTTTAACCTTTAAGCCTGTCTGTTTTCACAGAGGAAGATCTCAGCCTGAACAGAAATGGGAAACATCTTCTGAACATGACAGAAGTACGTCAGCAGGTCCACATGGAGCATGGGAGTATGTGTGCGGCGTGAGGAAAACGTTTATGTCTGAACAGTCAAGGGCTTTGTGTCACTTTGCGCTTCTTCGTCATCTTCCTCCTCCTCCTCCTCGTCCTCCTCTGTATGCTGCTCCAGCTCTTCTCTGGTGATCATTTCAAAGTCGTTGCCGTTGCTGTGCTGCGAGCCTTCGTCCTCTCGTCTGTCACTGTCCGTGTCTGACTGACGCTCTGCGCCCGCTTCCTCCGTTTCTTTATTCTCGTCTTCATCCTCTTCCTCCTCGCCGTCTTTCTTCTCGCTGTCCGACTTATCCTCGCTATCCGATTTCTGCGCTTTGCTGGAATCGGCGCCCTTGTCGGATTTCTCGCCGCTGGATTTCTTGGAGCTGGAGCGCGGACCCTTGTACTCGTGCGTGTAGAGGGGCCGGAAAGAGTCGATGAAGCCCACGTCGGCTGTCAAGTTTGGTAGGAACCAGAAGTGATGACGGCCGCCGGTCACCAGCCAGATGATCAGGAACAAGATGCAACGAGCTGAACGAAAGGGAAAAGAAGGAATAAGAGGACGAGAAAAGACAGAACGTGTCATTTGAAAGAGGTAGACGATATCAGATTGTGGCTAGAAAGTAAAATCTTGAACTCGTACCAACAGCCAGAAGTAATATGCTGGCGACGAAGCATCCTGCTGCCACGCTCAGGTAATACACGCCGACTCTCATCTCGGCAGGCCACAGGGGGAACAGAGTGGCTGCGATGACGGCAATGACTGCAAACACACACAATGCTCTGAAACTGTACTGGAGTCAATGAAACGACAGACAATGTAGAAGAAGAGATCCTACCTAGAATCAATCCCATGGCAAAGGTTTTAAAGTGGACTGGATCATAAATCCAAAAATAAACCTGTTGGGAAGACAAATGTTAATAATTATAACAAAAAAGATGAGAACGTGAGGAATCTATAACACAAATTTTCATATAACATTTTAATAATCACAACAATATTCACAAAGCTCATCATATAATTATGTAATATAAGGATATATTATTACATTGTAATATTAAGGTTGGCTGGGTTCCCACAAAATCTTTTTTTTATTAAAATAACAACAACAGTAATAATAAATATAGCTGCAAGCAGCCATTAGGGGGCCAAGCACAAAGAATCAAGCAAGAAGTAAAATATAACATTTTATTTCATATACTCCATTATAGTTTAATACTTAGTTATAGTGCCACCAACAGGCGCAATCCCACCACTTTTTTTAAAGTGTCTTCAGAATGTGCCCATAAATGTCAAATTTGGTGAAAATATCTAATTTCGTTTAGGAGTTATAGACGCACATATGTATGAGTACGTAAAAATGGCCACTTACTATCAGAATTTTGGCATTTGGGCTTTAGCATATAGACCTTTGTTTCCGAATTTCCTATGGTGGTTTCATCTCAATTGGACAAACAGTTTCGAAGATATTTGCAAACGTTATTTTAACGCTCAATTCGCAATGTTGCACAAACCATAAGGTGAAACCTAGTATGTTAGATATCGTTGGACTCGGCAAGGATTCAGGAATCTAAGGAGATGAAAATAAGTCAACCACATCAAAAGTTATGAGCATATGAATATTGGATTTCAACACTAGGTGGCGCTGTCTCAAAACTTCGCAAGCGTGTTTAGGGCATTGTGCTGATGACCCATACCGAGTTTCGTAATTATATGGTAATGTGTTAAATAAATACTGCAAAACAAAATGCAAAATGGCTGATATGGTAAAATTGTATATCATTCAACTCGACATGTTGTCCCGAATCTAACAAGACCAAGGCCAAACTGTTTGGAAGTTATAAGCAAAAATAGCCATTTTTGCTATTTCCGGACCAGCAGGTGGCGCTGTGCCGAATCGCAGCATGTAGCCTCAGGTCATGCTTATGATGTACCAAGTTTGGTCAGAATACACTAAAGCATTGCGGAGATATAGTCACGCGTCCAATTTGGCACGCTCTTCTTCGAATTTGTTTGCTTGTTATTCGAGAATGGTTGGGTTTATCGAAAGCTTTTGGTAACTTTTTGCCAGCATAGTCTGAAGATGATCGGATTCTCATGAAAATTGGAGCAACCGTTTAAGAGGTCGAAAAAGTAGGTTTTTTGGAGGGAAAATTTGGCGGGAAAAGTTTCATGACGGAAAATGACAGCATAGGGTGCAATCGAATCGTATTGAGCCAAAGAATCAGACGAAAAAAATTATTTTGTTTCTAACCCTTATGGTTCAAATGTTATTAGCGTAAACATGAGTGAAACTTTGGACAAGTGGTGGCGCTAAAGAGTTTGATCTAGAGACACCAAATTTGCTCTAGTTAATGTTGAGTCTGTCCTCTATCTGTGTGCCAAATTTCATAACTTTCCCACAAGCGGTTCTATGGGCTGCCATAGACTTCCAGAGCGGAAGTATAATAAGAATGCTAACGGATACAATAGGTGCCATCGCACCTTCGGTGCTTGGCCTCCAATTAGGAGAAGAAAAAGAAAAGATTATTAAATATTAAGGTAAATAAATAAAAGGATTACTACCAGTGTTGAAATTGTTAATTAAAGCTTAAACAAACTATTACAAATTATTTTAGGTAATTGAAATAAAGCTGAAATAGAATCAGAATTAGAATCGAGTTAGCAAATAAAAAACAAATAATAATGTTAAACTTATAATAAATTAGTTATAATATATTTTTACATTGAAGAATTTTTTTTTTTTGTACAAAAACTGAAATAAATGACAGAAGCACATATCAAACTTACTAAAACTTAAACTAAAATTAAATCGAAAACTGAAAATATAAAAATTTAAGCTAATTGAAAATATTAATAAATAATATAATAGCATATAAATTATACCAAAATAACCAAAGCTTGTACTGAAATTGTAAAAATGTGACATACCAGCATTTCCCAATAGCATTTGAGCGCTGTTGAGCGGATTCTTAAACGCCTCTGATTGGCCATTGTGTTCACGCCCTCAACAGATATGTCTGTGATTGGCTACAATGATCACCACTTCAAAAACATGTTGTAAATAGACATATTTCACGCTCTTCACAAACGTTCCTGTGTAAGCGCTCGGTGAAGACCGCCAAAGATGTCTATGTACAACGTTTTTAAAGCATTGATCACTGTAGCCAATCTGATAAGTACGTGAACACAATGGCCAATCAGAGGTGTTTAGGAATAAAATTTCAGTACCAACTTGGTACCGAAGTCAGTACTTTTATAAAAACACTACTGTAAACAGTATGTAAAGCAGACAATTAAATTGGTAACTGCAAATACGACAATTCATCGTCAAGCAAAATGTATGATATTTACAAGCATCTGTTAGATTTGATTTTCTGAACGCTACTCATCCTGACCTCACTGCCATCCAAGAACAGTTGGTCCTCATGAGGTTCCAGCTTGAACTTCTTTTTCACATCCTTCTTCTTCTTTGGAGATCCTGGACTGTCGTCCTAAACATTCAGAAATAAGCCTTCAAAATAAGAATCATGATATGCACATATGCAGCATGTAACAGCACTCATACATTTTTTTCCTTCTTTGTGTCTGCAACCTCAGAATCCTTCTTTTTGTCTTTGTCTTTTTTGCTCTTTTTTTCCTCTTCCTTGCCGCTGTCACTTTTAGCTTTCTCTTTTTCTTTCTCTTTCTCTTTCTCCTTCTCTTTCTTTACATCTTTCTCTGGCTTCTTCTTCATCACTTTCAGGGCTCGGTGGAAAAACTGCTTCTTTAGGAGCCTGTGAATAGTAAGAATAGTTCAAATTAGTGCCCACCTCAACTTTTTGATTTGATAATCCGGCCCTCGAAATGAAACTACTTGAAGAGCCCTGGTGTAGAGTTACATTCAAGCTATTTTAAGGCTTTTTTCACAGGAAAAATGTTCAAATGTGTCATTTTTGTGATCAAAGATGAGTTTTAAGGGATAAAATTATTGACTACAGGGGATTATTTAGAGCTTTGTAATATCAAATACCACTGAAATCCCATTCGGCATCATAAAATGAGAGAGAAAGACTAGGTTTACCTGTTGCAGTAGTCCACCACCGACTCTCTGGTTGTGAACAAAGCTTCCTCCCCCTTCTTTGCTTTGGCCCACTTTGAATCCAGCAGACAGTCGACTGCTTTAGAGGCTGATGAGCAGAAAACAAACATTTGGTTTAATGACAGCATCTGAAGCCAAAAAGAAAGAAACCTTGATATAAACCCTAAGCAGAGGGAACAAAAGAAAGCAAAACAGTAATGAGTGCACTGACCGACAAAGTAATCCACTCGATGTCCTATCATGTTGGTGGATTTGGTGGGACAGTTAAAGCGCAGGTACTTGGCCACTGCCTTCTCCTCCTTGGTAGGTTCACTGACCTCCTGAAAAAAAAAAAAGAGATCAAAGAATATGCATATTAGCCCTGCCTCCACTCAATCACACCAGCTCAGGCCACATCCACACGAAGCCAGCGCGTTCCCTATCCGATCTTTTTTTTCCCTCGTCTCAAGAAATATCTGCGCACACATGAAACCACTGAAACGACTCAAAACGATGTAGTTTACATGCCAGATCAGTATGTGTCGCTGTAATTCTGCCTCAGAGATACACTAAAAACGGAGAATAAGACTTGGAGAATAAACCTGTACACAAACTTTAGTAAAGCTTAGAAATAATGCTGTACTTTAGTAAAGCTAATAGGCTCGGTAGCTTCTGTAACAAGAACACAATCATGTAGTCTGTTGTTGTTGCTGTTAGCGGTACCTGACTAGAGTCAAGACATGGGATGATGAAATCATCATTTCACAAAATATACAGACTGGCTATACACATGAAAACACAACGGTGTCGTTTTCAGATTTATCCACTCTGGGACCCGTTTTAAAAAAAAAAAATTGCGGTTTCAGGCTCCCAGAATGCCGTATCCGTCTGGATGAAACGCCGATACGATACAATTTTTTTTGTGTATACAGCTAAACACGTTTCCGTGTGGACGGGCTCTCAGAATACCTGATCCACTCAGTCAATGGAAGAGAATGGAAATACTGATTTGATTCAGAAGAAGTGAATTATACAGGCTCGTATACAAGTCGATGTATTAGAATGGTAGTGCATTTTATGTATCGCTCTTTACAACGTCGGGTACTAAAAACATATTTAAATGAGTTCATGTGAGTTCAGTGGTTCTATCTTAATATTATAAAGTGACAAGAATACTTTCTGTATGCCAAAAAAACAAAATAACGACTTTTCAATAATATCTAGTGATGAGCGATTTCAACACACTGCGTCAGGAAGCTTCAGAGCTTTACGAATCGAATCAGTGAATCGGAGCGCCAAAGTCACGTGATTTCAGCCGTTTGAGAGGAGATCCGAATCACTAATTAGAAACAAAAGATTCATAAAGCTCAGAAACTTCATGAAGCGGTGTTTTGGAATCGGCCCATATAGATATGATTGAAAATTCGTTATTTCGTTTTTTTGGTGCACAAAAAGTATTCTTGTCGCTTCATAACATTAGGGTTGAGCCACTGTAGTCACATGAACTATTTTAAATATGTCTTTAGTACTTTTCTGGGCATCTGAAAGTGTTAATTATCTTGCTGTCAATGGAGGCCTCACTGAGCCATCATATTTATCAAAAATATCTTAATTTGTGTTCTGAAGATTTGGACAGGTTTGGAACGACATGAGGGTGAGTAATAAATGACAGAATTTTGTGTTCTCGCCCAGACGAGACGCTTCTGACGCTGTCTGTTGTTCAAGAGTGGCTTGACACAAGGAATGCGACAGCTGAAACCCATGTCTTGCATACGTCTGTGCGTAGTGGTTCTTGAAGCACTGACTCCAGCTGCAGTCCACTCTTTGTGAATCTCCCCCACATTTTTGAATGGGTTTTGTTTCACAATCCTCTCCAGGGTGCAGTTACCCCTATTACTTGTACAGTTTTTTCTACGACATCTTTTCCTTCCCTTCACCTCTCTATTAATGTGCTTGGACACAGAGCTGTGTGAACAGCCTCTTTTGCAATGACCTTTTGTGTCTTGCCCTCCTTGTGCAAGGTGTCAATGAACAACTGTCAAGTCAGCAGTCTTCCCCATGATTGTGTAGCCTACAGAACTAGACTGAGAGACCATTTAAAGGCCTTTGCGGGTGTTTTGAGTTAATTAGCTGATTAGAGTGTGGCACCAGGTGTCTTCAATATTGAACCATTTCACAATATTCTAATTTTCTGACATACTGAATTTGGGATTTTCCTTAGTTGTCAGTTATAATCATCAAAATTAAAAGAAATAAACATTTGAAATATATCAGTCTGTGTGTAATGAATGAATATAATATACAAGTTTCACTTTTTGAATGGAATTAGTGAAATAAATCAACCTTTTGATGATATTCTAATTATATGACCAGCACCTGTATATATATATAAAATAATCAGAGTTGTAATATGTGCATCTCTATTATATAGAGCATGATTCTGGACCAATGAGACTTGAGACACCATGGGAGAGGACCTAGATACTAAACCAAGATTCATAATAGATACAACATAAATGACAAAAAGCTGGTTTGTTCCTTTGGCAACAGCCCTTAATCCCAAAGAAAAATGACAGAAGAATTTAGGATAACAGCAGTGCAGGAATCTGAAAAAGCTTTGAAATTAACCTCCCGCACTGGCAGCAGGACCCTTGTCGGTCATGGACTCAATGAATGTGAACTAATTAAAAGCCTCAGCTCACCACACACTGATGTGCTGTGCTCTGTAATCCATACACTGAAATTACCATCTCCATTCAGACTCGCTGCAGACACACCAGAGTCCTCGCTGACCCGCTCTATTAAGCTAAAGATCATTACTTGTGTGACCACACTATACAAAAACACCCTCACAAATCCAGGCTACAGAGACGACATTCATTTGAGTAATGAATGACTATAACTGCACTCTTAAGCCTGAGGTCTTAGTATGAGAGTGTTACGGGCTCCACAATCCTTAGGTCATACTTTATTTGGTCAGAATGCATGAGTCACATTCAATGAAGACCATATAAACATGGTATTTTTGTCTGGGAGTTACCGGCATGTTGCCTGATATTCCTTTGGATTTTGTGAGGGAAGTCAGCCAAATGTTTATTGATTGCATTGTCTCAGTCGCCTTGGTAAATAATAACTTGTCTTGCACTACAGTAGGCCCTGATCTTGTTATCATTACGGTTTGGTGGTCTGTACTACATGAGACAGGCTGCTGGCTTCAGATAAACTGCTTGAAGGGATAATTCACCCATTCGTCTCTAACTTCTTCTACGGCACACAAGATTAAATAATGTCATGGTTCCAATTGACTTTCATTGTATGGACAAAAAACTGAGACATTTTTCAAAATATCTTTTTGTGTTACACAGAAAAAAAAAATCATACAGGTTTGGAAAGACATGAGGGTGAGTAAATGTAACGTTTAAATGTGAGTAAACAGGGGTGAACTATCCCTGTAACACTTGGTCTAATTGGCATCATTACAGTGAAAAACATTTACTTTATTATTTCTTTTAGCTTGGAAACCTTTAAAATCTAAAGATTTGATTTAGGATTCCTACTGATTGTGAATAAAGTAAAAGTAATACAGGATTTCTCATCTATCACTCAGAAAGGATACACTAAATTGATCAGAAATTACTGTAAAGACATTAATAGTGTTACAAAGGATTTCAGTTGCTGTTTTTTAAACTTTATATTCATCAAAGTATCACAGTTTTAACAGAAATATTAAATGGCACAACTGATAATAATGAGCAGCAAATCAGCATATTAAAATGATTTCTGAAGGATCATGTGACACTGAAGACTGGAGTAATGATGCTGGAAAATTCAGCTTTCCTCTGGCAGGAATAAATTACATGTTTACGCACTGAAATAAAACTGACCAGCAATGACAGTGGATTTCAACCTGTTGCATAAGAGCAAAAAACAACACGCTGGAAGGATCATGAAGAGTGGCTCTCTTATCAAGACAACAAGTCATTACGCAAAACTCAACTGTTCTTTTAGATAACATCACATTTATTACAGGAACACACTGTGGACGTGTCTCAAAGCCAAATGAGCTGCCAACCTAGACAATGTTTTTTAGGAGATGACAAACACACTATGACCAAAAAGTAGGAAGCAGACTAGGATTTAAGTGGCAGATCCACAAAACTTTGTAAGGCACTTGCATTTGATTAACATATTGAGGAAAATGCTACACACATTTTAAAGGGGACCTATTATGCCCCTTTTACAAGATCTAAGTATAAGCCGGTTCCTGTGAAGTTTCAGCTCAAAATCATCACAGATCATTTATTATAGCTTTACAAATTTGCCCCTATTTGGGTGTGAGCAAAAACATACAGTTTTTGTGTAGTGTCCACTGATAAGCCATGCAATATGACGCTGCATGCTCGCAGATGAATCGCACTTTCCGAGAATGAAGGGCGGAGCTTTAACAGCTCGTGCTTATCAGTTGCTCAACAACAACAAAGTCTGTTAGAATCTCACGCAGCCATTTGAAATCAGGTGATTGGTCGATTTAAGCGGTGTTCAGGGAACCGGCTTACAATTGTTCGAAATGCGCGTGATAATCGACATGCTGATGGAGAGACTCAGGAAGAAGTTACAACTTTTAAGGCCCGAAGAATGAACTGATGTGACGTTATGTTGAACAAAATCAGGCCAAAACGAAGTTCGTTTTGTGTTCTTTTTGGAAGTTCAAAATGGCTTGCCAAAGCGAACTTTCAGGAAAGTTTGCTCCGGCTGCAAAACACCTTCGTACTACCATTGGTCCGTAACGATAACGTAATAGGAGGTGTGCGCTGAGGCTCCGCCTTCACTCGCGTAGAACGCTTCTTTGACTCATTTCAAGTGTTTGAGTTCGTTGAGGTAAGATCTCCGCGGGTGAAAACATGAACACATTAGATAACCGCTTTATAGTACAAAATGAAGTTGTGCTTCTGATGAAATGAGGCACTGACACTGTATCTTAATGTTTCAGTGCTTCCCACACATAGACTTTACTTGGGCGGGCCGCCCACGTATGATAACGGCCGCCCAAGTATATTTGGAGACACATTTTTGCTTTTATTATTTTTATCCTCTTATACTTTTATATCCGCGCAAGATAATGAAACCATCCGCGATCGACTAACTAGTCGTTTCGTACCTGCTCGTTATGTGTGCGTCAGAACTGTTTACTCCCGCTAACATTCCCACGGGCGCTGCATGTCGCAAAGTCACAAGGCGGCGCTGTTGCGCGTTCTACAAGCTCACGCGACTTCAAAGTGATTCTCAATCAATGAAAAGCGCAGATTTATGCCAAGCGATTACTAATGAACTCAAGTTGATGAATTATTACAAAGTCTACTTCATGGCCTTTATATAAAATGTTTTAGACGATTGTAAGAATCTGAAGGATCAGCCTGCAATAGTACAGACATTTCAAAATAAGAGTCCCGGTGTATTTCGGGCTTGTTTATAATTAAAAGTCACACGCGAAGTTTTTTCTTTTTCTTTTGGGCATTACTGGTATTTTGGTTACACAATAAATTGTATTTAATTTGATTTCCATTTAATTCATAGTAAATTATTGTAGTCTCCCCCACAGAAAGAAAAGACTAAGAACATTATTTGACACATATATTATTCATTTTATAAATTTTACTAGTAAAATCTGTGTCCCATTCACTGAGAGAGACATTATATGACAGCAAGGAGAACATAGGAAAAGGTGAACCATTTAAATGCTGTAATTTTGCATAATTTACAATGCATAATATTAGTATGTAATTAAATGTAATAGTATGCTATGTAATTAAAATTAATTTCAATAAATAAAATTACTGTTAAAAATCACACATTATTTGTTTGTCACATGTAGTAGACCATTTTTGTGCCGTGGGTAATAGGAGGATTTTTCGCCCAGCTACCACCGCAAGTATATTTCAAACCTGTGGGAAGCACTGTGTTTGATACTGTAAAGCTGCTAGATTTTAAGCAATCTATTGAATAAATATAAATAAACATGCCTGGAGTGCTAATTTGCAGAGCTCGTGCTAACCAACATACCCATGTTGTTATGATCAGACGCTTTTCTTTTGCTTTCTATAAAAATGCTTGCAGTTTTCTCATTTTTGTTGTGTTTATTTTATTACTGAGAGGAAAGTGTACAGCACGTATTTACATATTCATCGAACTCGTTCTCACAGCAGTGTGGGCGGCGTCAGATTTGATTACAGTATATCGCTGCTCACGCATTTCAAACTTTATTTGAAGTATATCGGGGCCTTTAGAATGAAACTGGACGTTTCTGAATGGTTAGTGGATAAATTTATGTAGTTGCTGTGGAGTTGATCAACTCATCCACTAGCATGTGCCGTCATGTTAATCTTTTGTGCAAATCCAGCGTTGAATTGACCCTCGTTTGTGAAGCAGTCCGGCGTAAAATGACAGCATGTCAACGCACTCTACTACAACAACTCTTCCTCTTCTCTAAAGCAGCCCAACATGGCCCTTTGTTGTGTGTTCTCAGGGGCGGGATTTATGTAAATTTTAGGGTTTGCGATGTCACTTGTTGTAACTTGTGCTTGTTGTAGTCCCTACCAGCTGTTTGTTGTAGTCCTTAGTGAATTCTTTAAAAGAAAATCTCTCCCTTTGCATTGAACTTTGAGCGTCGTAACTTTGCAGATGTTGTTTATGCTCAATCAGCAACATTACACACTAACTAAAGTTAAAAAAGCGAAATCATATTCAACCACCCCTTTAATGGGCTTTACAGGGATAGTTCACCCAAAAATGTAAGTCCTGTATGCATTTTTTTTTTTTTACCTATATGTGTTTTCTCAAGGAAACTGAGATATTAGGTAAAATGTTATGGACTGACAGTCACAGTTCACTTTTAATGCTATAAACTGTGAAGTCCTTGTGTATTCAAGGCAGAAAGAAGACTGAAACAACATGAGGGTGAGTAAATGATGCCAGAATTTTTATTTTTGGGTGAAATGTCTCTTTAATTACACTGCAAATAGGTACAAATGTGGCGATGGTTCAATCGTTGAGAAGTTATGCATTATGGACGATATTTAGTCAAATTCGTGAAGCATGCGAGACAGCAGCTGGTTAATAACAAGAACAGCCTGCAAACCGAGCAGTCTGTGTCGAGCTAAGATGGCCAACTCCATCAGACACTCACTCTCCACAGGGGAGAGGCGTTAAAATCAGCTCATGCTCACATCAGATCCATCGAGTCAGTGTAAACATCTTTAGATACCTGCCGAGAGACACATTGCACTACCGAAGAGAGGCGCAAAAATTGCGCCAACACTGATAAATAATCCACCTCCCGTATGAGAGCACTGCAAAAATAACGGATCAAAGTACAACTGTATTTTATGTCGAACAAAACACTAACTCGAGAAACGACACAACGCCAAACAGAGATCTAAGGTTGAGAATATGATGGCAAACGTTTGGTGGATTTGGTACCTGAATTCGCTTCTTGTGTCTCCTGCGCTCCGCCATGATTTCTAACTTCAGGGTTCCCTTGACGTGGTCGCGAACAGAGTGGGGAGGGAGATCTCGCGTTATTTCGAATAGCCCGTGATCAGTCACTTCTTCGCTTGGCAGATTAAAATCTGAATGAATGAATACTGCCATCTGAAGTGCAGGTGAAGAAAAATCCGTAATATGAAGCTTTACCTGCTGTAAATATGAAGATATAGCCTACATTTCTAGCTCTGATTGATTTTAAATCGTAATTTTGGGCACTCCTGAAATGGGTCATACCTTTAACATTACCGGCAGTTGGTAAACAAGCTATAATAACATAATGTGTTTTTAGCTTTTTAGCTTTTCAGTTACCAAATGTTAACTTTTTTCCTCTTTAATGCTGTTCAAATGAATGTATAAAGAAAACTGTTTGCTGAAAATATCCACAACTTAAAGGGTTAGTTCACCCAAAAATGAAAATAATGTCATTAATTACTCTCCCTCATGTCATTCCACACCCTGTAAGACCTTCGTTCATCTTCGGAACACAAATTAAGATATTTTTGATGAAATTCAATGGCTCAGTAAGGGCTTTATTGACAGCAATGCCACTGTAAATCTCAAGATCCATTAACGTACTAAAAACATATTTAAATCAGTTCATGTGACTGCAGTGGTTCAATATTAATATTATAAAGCGACGAGAATACTTTGTGTGCGCCAAAAAAACAACAATATCATGTAATGGCCGATAACACACTGCTTCGGAGCTTTACGAATCAGTGATTTGGATCTCCTATCCAGGGTTGCCAGGTTTTCACAACAAAACCTGCCCAATTGCTACTCAAAACTAGTCTAAAACTAGCCTAAAGGCATTTCAGAGGGGTCCCACGCTAAGAATCACATTCCGGGAGGTAAAATTTGCGTTTTTGGCAGGGCTCCCATGGTAAAATTTGCATTCCAGGAACTAAATATCATGTTATTTTGGGTCGATTCAACCCGCGGACGTGAAAAACAACCCGTGGCAACAGTGTAAAAGTGTCCCAATTCTATCTGAAAACCGCAGACTTGGCAACACTGCTCCTATCAAGTGATCAAGTGACTTTGGCGCTCCGAACCACTGATTCGATTCGTAAAGCTCTGAAGCTTCCTGACGCAGTGTTTTGAAATCGGCCCATATAGATATTGTTGAAAAGTTGTTATTTTATTTTTTTGGCGCACAAAAAGTATTCTTGTCGCTTTATAATATTAAGGTTGAACCACTGAACTCACATGAACTGATTTACATATGTTTTTAGTAGCTTTATGGATCTTGAAATTTACAATGTCATTGCTCCCTATGCAGGCCTCACTGAGCCATAGGATTTTATCAAAAATATCTTAATTTGTGTTCTGAAGATTAACGAAGGTCTGACTTAAAAACCTTAAAATAACTGTTAACAAATAAAATAAAATTGTTTAAGCTAGCTGCCGAGGCAACATTTCTCATTTTCATTAACTTGATGATGATTAAAACTAAAATAAAAATGTATAAAAACTATATAGACATATTTTTAAAAAAATAATAATAAAATGACAAATCAAACACAAACAACATCACTAAAACTTTGACCAAAATTTAAAAGAAAATGGAAAATATAAAAATAAACTATTTTATTAACTATAACTATTTTAAAATATTCTCAATAATACTAAAATAACACCAAAATTTGAACCCACACCGCAGAGGATAAGACAGTAAATAACTCAACCATTTTCTTTAGTTTTTGCAAATATTGTTGTGTTGACTGCATTAATAAATCTTTCAATAATTCAGCTATGTTAAACTGGGCTTATTAAGAATAAAATGATTAAACAATATATATATATTGTTATTATAGGAAATATTGAAGAAAAAGCAAACAACATTTGGTACAAACTAGTAAGTAACAGCTTAATTTAGGCTACATTGGATTTGATGTTTGATGTTACAAAAATCACAAGGGATTTAGATTCAGACATATCATAATAATGTATTTTCACTGTTTGAAAAAAAAGAAGAATACTATTGATTTTGTGCATTTTTTTGTGGAAAATGCTGTATTTAAATATTTTTTTTAAACATACCAATTGAACAAACAAAGACCAAAGTGATAATTATTTTTATTTACTTCATAGCAAACAACACATGACAATAGAGAATAATTCAAGTTTGAAGTAAAAACCAAAGATCAATTTTACAATACAAAAGTATAAGGACAAAATTATTTCTAATTGATTTGCTAACTTATTACAAAATATACATAATATACGTAGAAAAGCAGTCCACTAACTCTGTTGGAAACCACATTTTGAACCTATTGCATTACACAGATCATAATATATTTGTGATGAATATTTAAAAATATATGATCAGATTCAGTATATTCACTATAGAAATGTCAGTTAGTGTCAAAACAGTAAAGGGCTTTGAGGTCCAATAGTCCAGTAGTTGAGCTCTCTCAGGTGGTCTCACTCATCTGGGTCGGTGAGGGGTTGTCAGCTTCACTTACAGGCTCTGTAGATTTAAGGGCCTCTGTGTCTCTGGGGCTGCTGAGCAGCTCCACGCTGTTGCAGTTGAGGGGGGAGCTGATGTCTGATGATCTGTCCCCGCTCTTCTCAGGTGGAGGCTGCAGGCCGGAGACAGGCAGGTGCAAGTTCATCATGTTGTAGAACATGTTACCCAGCCGTCGGGACAACTAAAAGAGAGTAGAATAACCTTATGAGTAAGCGTTAGATCTAATTCTACAATAATCTTTAAACTTTTGAAGAACAAGGACCCATTGGAGGATAAAGTCACCATGAAATCAAAATTGACAATTCTTATTTTTATGGAATATTTCAGTGTTTATAGAGAGGTGCAGGTATGATGTCAGAACTCGCTGCTGGTTCCTTTGAACTTAAATGTCTGACAGATGATATAGCTGTTTTTGGAGTAACTTTTATATAAGATTGAATATATAAGATTTTCATTTAATGAACTGCCAAATGATACCATTTTTCTTTCCACAGATTCACATTGGCTGCATGTCCTAAAACACTAAATGTTTTTGAATATTTTATATGATTGTAAAAGACTGACTTGGCATTGAATAAAACATATATATAAAATTTTAGAGTGATATATATAAGATTTTAGAGTGCAGTTTTATTATTTAAAATTAAAAACCTTCAATATCAGGTTGACTGACCCAGCACTATGTCAAAACACAACCAAATGGGTTAAAGTATAAAACCCAACAATAACCCAGCATGTGTTCTGTCCAATATTTACCCAGTGCTGGGTTGCCAAATAACCCAGAAAAGGTTGTTTTTGTGAGTAATGTGAGTAATAAATTACATTATTTTCATTTTTGGTGTGAACTAACCCTTTAATCAAAATAACTACTCCTCTCTTGCAGCATCTTCTCTTCTCTTCACTCACATGAGATTGACCAATAGCAAACCACAACAATCCAACGATCCAATCAATTCCTGATGAACAAAATCAAGTCCCGCCCTACATTTTTTCTTGTTTGAGTAGCCATTTTACCCACATATACATCACAGCAGGGAAGAAAAGACTATTGAAACTTCTGATGCTGACTTTAAAATATTCAGTCATTTATGTGTAGCCTATATTTCACTTTAATTTTCTTAATACTGTCAGATCTGGTTCTGTGTTTGGTGCTCTGTGGGACATTTATGTTGAAGTTTTCTGTGCCTAGTTTCTGTGTTCTGTCCTGTGTCCTGTTTCCTGTGGCCAGATTGTAGTTTTGTAGTTTTTTCCTTTTTCATTAGTCTGCTCCAGCTGTGTCAGTTTACCTTGTTTAGCTCATTAACCCCTCTGTATAAATAGCCCTTTTATTCTCTGGTTCTCTGTTGGTCGTTGTTTGATGTCATGCAGGTGTCTGTGGTTCCCGTGGTTTATTTGTTTTTTCTCAGTGTTATTTTGTTCCTGATTTATGCTTGAATTGTTTATTTCCATTAAATTCTCCCTGCATTTGGATCTTCACCTCTGCCTGCCGTCTTTAATTCCTCCGTTCCGTGACAAATACTTTATTATAAACTTAATTTTAATGATTAACCTGCTTATATGTAGAGAATTTTGTCCTTTTAAAACGTAAATACCTGTGATCGTATCTTGAGCGCCGGCCCAAGCTTTAGCCCCAGTGTATCCAGGAGGTGCTCCTCTGTTAGAAGAGGCAACGTCTCTCCATCGATCATGTGGTCTTTGAATGTCTGCAGCGGATGACACACAAAAGAATGAGACTAAAAAACAGCTTTAAAATTATAACTGCATTTTGTCATTTTACATTTCTATTACCTGTGCATATTCAGCGCAGCTTGGTATTTCACTGATAAAGTTGAAGACGTCATCAACTGTCCACTTGCGAATATCTTGTAATGAAGACATCTCTTCTCCATTAAGAAACATATTAGGATGTCCTAGTTGAAAACAAAACAGATAATGTTGACTATAATGCGTCGTCTTAATATTTCTGAAGAGAAATGTTTATTGGCTCACAAAACATACCTAACAAACATCTAAACACCAGTGTTGTTATTGTAATGGACAGATTTACTAACAGCTTGCGCCAGCGCAAACCCTCTTTTGGCGTTAAAAAAACAGGATAGGATTTAATAAAGACACAGTGAAAAATTAACGGTGAAATGGCGTGGTTGTTTTTGCGGCTGAGCTTATTGCATATGCATTTGTAGGAGTTTCCCTTTCAGACACAAACATGTTACCATTTAAATTAATCATGCAAGGTCATTTACTAAGGTTTGTGCTAGTCAATTTACTGGTACTTGCAACTCGATCTCACGGCAATTCGTACATATTTTACGAGGTGGTTAATTCATACAAATTCGTATGACTTCACTCGTATGAATTCATATGTTTTTTTTGCTAAATAGTACGTATTTTACGAGATGCCAAATTTGTATGAATGACCTACCCGTAACTTTGCCCCTAAACCTACCCGTCATTAGGGTTTCGACAAATCGTATGAATTCGTACGAGAGAGGTTGTACGAATTTCGTACAAATTAGCCACCTCGTAAAATACGTACGAATTAGTCGTGAGATAACATTGGTATTTGCATTATTATTTACTCCCCAAAAAAGACGCTAATTTGCTGCTCTTGGTAGATTGCGTTGGTCATTATGGAAATTATCCGGCTGTGTCTGTGTTCTTTAATTTGCACGTCGTCAGGAGATCACGCGCAGAATTTCCCACTCCTATCTGCACTTTTTTGGCATTGCATCACGCTAATTCGCTCTGTTTAGTAAATCTGGCCCTAAAACTATTAAAAAATATTTAATTAAATTAAAGCAAAAAATAAAAATATAAATATTAGATGAAAAAAATCTAAATGTATTTTAAAATAACAGAAATATGTTTTATTGGCAACTAACTGAAATAGTTGAAGCACTAAAATTACTAAAACTAAAGAAATATTAATAACAAAAGCATGTCAAAATTACTAAAACTTCAATTAAAAAATTCTAAAATGAAAATGAAAATATAAAAATATATGCTCATTTAAAATACGAAGAAATCGCACTTTATTTTGCAGTCCTGTTCCCCATGTACATACTATGTACTTATTATAGTAATGCAATAACTAGTACTAACCCCAAAGCTACCCTTAAACCTAACCTTACCCCCATGTAGTTACCTTATATTACCCAGGGTTACACCCAGGTGTCATTGTTACAGTGTAGGGTTAGGGTAGGATTAGGGTTTGGTTGAGGGTTAGTAACATGTAATTATGCATAATTTACTGTTATTACTATGGTAAGTACATGTAACATATGTAACAAGGACTCTAAAATAAAGTGTTACCTTACACAGTACTTTCTTAGGTACACTTTAAGTACATATAAGTGCGTGTACTGTAAAATAAAGTGCAACCATTATATAATACTAAAATAACACTGCTAAACGCAACCACTACTTTTAAAAAAAGGGGAACTAACAAACACACCGAGTGGTAGAAGTCCATTTCCTGGCACGGGGAGCATGTAGGGCATCCCTGTGAGTGGGCCAGCGGCAGACGGGTACAGAAACTTTTCTTGGAAAGCCGAGCAAGGGTTGGAAATGTCTTTGTCGCTGGTGCTAGCATTGCAGTTGGTGACTTCTGCACAACCCTCCTGTCCACTAATACACGCCTTGCGAATCCCTGGCTCTCCTTCCTTAAAACTTTTCCTACTGCTGGCTGAAGACAGCTCTGTGTCTACTTTGGTTTGATGTGGTTTGATGCTGGTGGCTTCGTTGCTCATTTCACCTTTCCCTTCAGCTTCCTTCTCCTCTCCCGAGGCACCTCCTGGACTTTGCTCGATGTTCTTCTCTTCTGATTGGCCTTTGGGGAGAGTGATGTTGCTGTCTGAGCTCTTATGATTGGTGGTCCTCCTGCCTGTCCTGCGTCCGCGCTCCCTTTGCAGTGTGCTGATCGGTGGGTAAGGGCTTGACATGAGGAGACTGTTCGCATGCAGGTCTTCAAGAGTGGTGCGGTGGACGAATACATCATGACCATCCTGGGAGTCGCTGGCGGCCCCTGAAGGCCATTGGATTGGGTTGGATGCCCTGGTACATCATGGGATTCTCCATACCAATAAGACCCTTTTGGTGGGCGTTCTCCAACTCTTTTTGGTGCAGGATGGCATTCATCTCCATCCTCATTAAAAAAACAAACTTATTAATTACATTTATTAACAGCTTTGTATTGTATTCATCATATTTAATATTGTTTTACATGGCAGGCAAATGCACTGAAATTCACCTGGCTATGTTCTGTTTGTGAATTAACTCTTGTCGTCTGGCAACCGTCTCCATTGTTTCGGTCGGAAGGAAGCCGTAACCTGGAAATTAAAAAATTTACAAAATTAGATTGCTCATTGAGCTTCCTCTAATATTAACCTGTATATAATTCCATTCCAACCTGAGCCAGGGAATCCCCTGCCTGGAATAACATTGGAGTTTGGGGGCATAGGAGGGCCGAGGTGGGCACCCATATGGATTTGTCTAGCATCAGCTGATACCATCTCAGTGGGCGGCACAAGTTCTCTGCAGATAAAGAGGATTCATTCATCATTAAAGTCTAGCTTACATCTTGCTTGACTTAATTCTGTTATCTGATATATTTCTATTTTCTACATTGTGTTGTAATTCTATTACTATGTTAAATTTTATACATTCCCATGTTCTGTTTACATTCATTATTATTGTAATATTATGTGCTTTGAGACATAAGGAAGTTTAATGCCATCACTTATGTGATGCTTTGCCTGAAAGATGCAGACCGGAAATGCAAGCTTCGTGCGAAAAGTTTTGCATTTTCGCTGCATTCCAAAGTTCAAGTTTGGTGAACTCTGACCTCACATGAAGATGTGCGACCAGTAGAAGATTGATTCATTATGGCATGACCTCTTTAATGAATTAAAAGAATGATATTTTTACAGTAAAGTCGATTAGGTTGTATATTTTTACAGTTAGGTTATAGTTTTTAATGTATTACTATATGTTATATGTTGAATTCATGTTTATAAAAAAAGACGCTGTAGACCGTGACTCATATCACAACCGTTGCAGCATCCAATGAAATTTCGCAAGTTCAAAGTCTAATGTAACCGCGGCTTAAGACAAGTCATTTCACTCTGAAATGCCTCTCAGGCATGCAAGTGCAGCTCCTCTCTCTTTGAATGGGGAAACATCAAATTCTCCAAAGCTGTTCGCCAAGCTTTCAATTAAATATCATATTTGAAATCACCAATGAAGTCTGACAACAACTGTCTTATAAATGTTGTTACTAAACGCTTGAATCATGACAAAAACAGCATTTTTCAGGCTTGATTAAAATAATACGCATGCGCAGTCCTAAGTACGTGTCTCTTTAGGAAGCAGCCGTGTGACTGTTTCTATAGGAACGGGAGCTTCTAACGGCATCTGTAGTGACACGATTGGCTCTTATTAATGCATCGACGTCACTTTCCCGCCGAAAGCGCGCTCCCTCAGCTGGACTGAGTGGCAAAAGAAGCTGCTGCGTGACTGGATTTAATAGAGGAAACTGCGAAAACGCGAGTAAAACTGACGAATTACACTAAAGGTTGGAATTGAATGTGTTCCTTACAACTTGTCAAATAAACCTAATCCATGGATATTGCATACAGCCAGGAATCGTGTTTCCTGACATTTATATGTGCCTGATTTCGATAGCGGGGAGCTCACATAAAGCAAATCTGCATGTAAATATTTTATATAACTACAATATAGGTAGGTTTAAATCCGCGTAATCACTTATTCAATTTTATATCGTCATATTGTCCAGCCTTAAAACATATATAGTTTTATAGTATAGTTTTTGTCAGTGTTGTTTATTTAAAAACACCCAATTTTGTAGAATATAAGATGGAAAATATTTAATTGATGAGTTGTCAACATAATATATAACAATACAATATATACGGTATGATTTTACCTCAAAATCCAACAATTTGACACAAAATGATTACTGCAAATCCATGTTTATCTGCTGAAGTCAAGTTGTTTCTGTGAATTACAGTGATCCATTTGCTTCTTTTTTTCTGTAGCTGTCGGCGGTCTTTAAATATATACCTCAGGGTTTGTGTCAAAGCTATTTGTACAGTCAATCACAAAGCTCTTTCCCGTTTTGGATGTGTTTTGTGTGTTTTTCGGGACATTCACGCTGAAAACCAATTCTGCCGCTCAGTCTTTTGCCACTCAGTGGACGTGACCGCAGTCGTAACGGTCGACGGTGACGTCACGTGCATACCCTCTATTCCGCCATGTTGCACGTTGCACTTTCTCCCATTCATAATAATCGGAGTGCACCGTCTTTCTAAAGTCTTTGGTATTATGAGATTCTCTTTTACTGTCTTGCTGGAGTTCTAACATTCTAACATACCTCTCCATGAAGCGGGGATCAAACTGTGTGGGAACACCCTGCAGTCTCTGCTGCCCCTGAGCCAAGATCTGTGGAGCCATGGCCATCTGGTTCCTCATCATGAGCTCCTGCCTTTGCCGCAACTCTGTTTCACATGCAAGGTAACAGATGAAGGTGTCAGTAATAGTATTAGCTCTTTCTGATCAGCTCTATTTAAAATGTTTCATGGACAGTGACACTTCCGTGATGAACTCTCACCTCCAGCAGACATGCCATTGACCAGTCGGTACCAGTGTTTCTCATCTAGGGCGCCTTGCTCTCCCAGCGCTGTTATCTTCCTTAGCTGTTCACGTGGGGTCATGACACTGCCTCTTCCTTGAGTGTGACAAACATACACACTCTGTAAATAGTGCATATTAAAAAAAACACACATACACACACACTGCATTGTAGGGACAAAATAATAATAATAAAAAAAGACAACGGAAGTCAGTAGGAAATTAAACCTTTTGGTTATTAGCGTTCTTCAAAATATATTCATTTGTGTTCAACAAAAGAAAGAAATGCATTCATGTTTGGATCGAAATGAGGGTGAGTAAATGATGACAGAATTTTCATTTTTGGATGGCCTATCCCTTTAAGTAACTTGCAACACACAGTCATGTGCTGTGTCCGAAATCACCCCCTATACCCTCATTCACTATCCCCTACATTACTTCACTAATATAGTGAAGGAGTGAATGAAACGAGTGAGTGAATTCAGACACTGAGTGCGCCGGAAGGGCTGCCATTTTCACATAGTTTGTGCTTGCTGTATAATAATAATTTGTAGCAAACGGGCAGCTCCAGTAGTAATGAATATTTATGTTCAACTCTGCCATGGAAACTAGCATGTACAAACCTTAATTAAATGATTTAATGATCAATTTAAAAAGGAATTTATACTATGTTGGACCATCTCCTGGCGAGACGCGAGAACTCATTCAGCGTGCGACTCTCACCGTGCATTATGGGTATTCTCAATCCGTTGAGCGTGCATCGGCTGTACACTCGTTATTGCGGTGCATTGTGGGATTGAATGAGTGCACTCAACATCGTCCACTATGGTTTCTGACACCACTACAAATGGCTGTTCCCTCAAATAGTGCCCTATTTAAGGGTATAGGGGGCGATTTCGGACACAGCCCTGGTGTTTCATTTCTAAATGATTCAGTGATTTTGAACAAAACAGTTGAATGAATGATTCAATGACTTAGGGGTCGTTATTAGAACGAGTTTTTGCATTCTATTGCGCTGCTTTCCATTCTTTTCTATGTAAACGTGTTAGGCGGAAGGACGTGCGTCTGGCATATAGCGTTTTCAGAAACGTGGCACTCAAATTAAAAGTTAAACTTTTATAAAACAGTCTCAAGAGCTTGCGTTTAATTTATTCCACTGACCTGCGTCTTGCGTTCTTAACCACAAAAACTTGTTCTGTTTGATTGGCCACTTATAAAAACTCTTGTTGAATGAATCGTTTTGAATGAATCACTCATAAAGACGGTCACTTGTTGTCGCCACCTACTGGCTCAACTATGTAAGATGCAGAAAGAGTCTGCAAAACCATATGTCACAGCAGTCAGAGGACAACAGCGCAGTCTTACACTGGTGTTGGGGTGGAGCTTACAGCGTCAATAAGGGTAGGTTTAGTGGTTGGGTGGGGTTTGCATTTGTTAAGTTTGAGCAAAGAGCATAGAAGCCAAGAGGCGAAACTCTGATGCTTTTTTGGCTTCTAGGTGGCGCTTCGGTAGCATGGCCGCCATTTTGGAGTGAAAATGCCTGACTGGACAACAAAATCCATTATTTATTGTTCAACATTTCCAATTTTTTCTGATGAAGATCTTTTTTTTGATGAAATCTGAGTTTTACGATCTCTTTACTTTTTGAAGCATCAAATATCAGTTGCGTTGCTGCCAATGGAGGGTCAGAAAGCTCTCAGATTTCATCAAAAATATCTTTATTTGTGTTCCAAAGATGAACGAAAGTCTTATGTGTTTGGAATGACATGAGGGTGAGTAAATGATGACAGAATTTTCATTTTTAGGTGAACTCACCCTTTAAAGTCTGATGCTGTTGTCCTGGCGCTGTTGTCCTCAAACTGCTGTGACTTGTGGTTCTGTGGTTCTGCAGTTAGATATATCTCCAAAAATCCCCACCATTAATGCACAGACGGTCTGGAACATATGTAAAATGATGCACTTGGCATGACATAGCCTATTCACAGTCACAGACAAATTGAATAGTATTCACACAATACACACAACCGATCCCATCAGCTCCTGAGGGCTCATAAAGCAATACTATCCTTTACTATCTAATAGGGCTACTAAAGATTATCTTTCTAGACAGGCCAGTGAACGATATTTAAGATGCAACCATGATAAAAACATTCCAAGAATTCAAACGTCAATGTTCTAAAGAATATATCATGTGATATAATAAAGTAGCCTACCTGTTCACTTGTTCTGTGCTTTATCTTCACTCACTCAGACCAGGTGTAAGATATTTTAGTGACGTCGCTGCTTTCAGTCTGATACTGAGAAATCAGATAGAGGGAAAATGTAACAAGCAGGCTGTAACAGGTTTGTCAACACCTTTGTTCCTCAGTAGTTTGAGATTTCCAGTTAAAATGTTTAGCTTGAAGTTTAGTAGTATAACCAGTATTTTCACCAGTATTTTCCTTATTCCTGTGTAGTCTAAGCAAACTATCATTACGAGTTGCGTAAAGTTTGCCGTCATCTAATGGCGTATTAATATAACTTTCATTCAATCCTTTTTATGCACTAATGGACCCTTTCTCATACATATTATTTACATAAAATAATATTTATTGAACAACAATATTTAAATTAATAACAATAGCTATTATAAAAGACAATAGGAAATAAACACAATTGAACAATTCAGTCAAACATAACGTACAAAAGCAGTGCTCTACAGGACATAAGTTACATATAGCCTTAATATTAAATTATTAAATTTAACATAGCCCAATTCAATTTGCTCAGGAACAATTAATAGATTAATAAGACCAAAGATTGCCTGTTTTATGTACCCAAAATGAATTATATTTCATGTATAACCACTATAAGACACAGCGTCAAATCCCCGAAGCACTGGCCGAGATGAAGCTGTTCTCGGCGGGTATACGAGCACTGAACGGCTGCTGACGGTCTGGAGCTCGCATCTCCGAAAACGTCTAAACAAACTGTAAAATAGGCGCTATGATTAAATATGAGTCACATATTTCAAGACTACTTTTTGATTTCTTTTCAGATTACTTTTATCTCATTACTTTTTACATTACTTTTAACCTAACTCGTTTATCACATTGATTTGAGTAGGATAATCTTGTACCATATTGATATAAAAATACAAAGAGATTTTTTTTTTTTTTAAATTTTTATTATTTATTATATATTATTTTGTTATTAACAACATGAAGTGCATTAAATATTACATCATGCCAGGGTTTCCCAGACTGGGGTTCATGAGTTTAATGAAAAGCTATTAAGTAATTAGATCATATAATAATTTTAAAATTAAAACAATCAAAATAAAACATTTTCTTAAAAAAAATCATGTGACCACTAACCGACATCAGAGAACCGTGAACTTCATTTTATTATTATTTATTATTATTATTGGCTTAATTTTATTATTGACTTAATTTATTAACTCAAAATCTAAGTGCTTACTTTAATAAATATATTATTACAATATATATAATATATATTCTTTTATAGAAAGTAAAATTTAAAAAAAAAATGTTTGTCTTAACTTTTTTGCTTTTATGCATGTACTTGTTGTAGTGCTTTGGGTTTAAGAAAAGTGCATTATAAATAAAATGTATTATTATTAGTAGTATTAAATATAACAAACAAGTAGAATCAATGAATTATAAATAATTTACTGAATAACATGTAAATATGTAATCAATAGAAAAGTAGTATTTTAAAATGTAATATGATCTAAATACAAGTACTTAATTTTTGGAATCTGATTATGTAATCTACAAGTAATTACTACCCAGCACTGATTATATTATATATTATAATATAATATATTATATTATATTATATTATATATTATTAATTATATATTATATGATTGTCATGTAATCAAAACATCAGTGAAGTGTCCATTTCTCAACCTTTACTGGAATAATAACACGGTCTAGATAATTCATTCACAGATCTTTATTCCTGGATAATTCTCCTGTACTCTCTATGGGACTGCCTCTGTGCGTATTACCCGTTATGAGGAGCCGTTCTAATCTGAGTCCAGTAATCCTCCTGTTAGTCCAGCAGTCTGCCTGCTACATCTGCTGACCTGCATGCATGCGGTCCTGCTGTCAGCCAACCCCCAAACTACCTTCAGGGCCCCTATTCCCCCCTCAGATCCTATTAGCTAAGTCCTGACTATACAGCATTTTAAAGGGATGTGTTGGAGGTAATCCCAGAGTTTAGAGTTTTACCCTCAGCAAACCTTGCCTGTAAGCATACCGGACAATACACCCTAAGTGCTAAGCCTATTAGCCTCCATTAGCCCCAGAGATGTCCTAAAAACACCTTGGAGATAAATCTGTGATACAATCGGTTTATGTGGTAAATGTGGTGCAGGCAGACACACCGTCAACAGTGTTAAAACTCTGCCTGATACACACAAGAGTCCGTTTAATATAGAATGAAGGAATGATATTTATTATCTATAAGCGTATTTCTATGTAGAAAATTTTAAAATCATTTTTCATATGAGAAGTTTTATCAAAATGTACTTTATTTTCAAACATTATCCCAAAATATTAATTTTTATAATTTGAAAATACATAGACAGGTGCTTGTTGATAAACATGCCGGTATCATTTGTGATTTTTGGTTCATATAATGTGGTTCATGTGATTTTTGGTTCATGTTCTTCATATAAATATGACCCCCTTTTGGAATAGAATAGATATATTATTCCATCACTTGTCACATATGTGACAAGTGATTCCATATCCAAGTCACAGACTTGAACTGGATGGATTTGTTTGTGACTAATCTCATTAAAGGAATAAATTAAGGGAAAACTGCTGACGACTTAAATCAAGCCCAGCATTTGGGTAGGTCATAGTAGAGAAGATAATAATCATCTGGTCAAATGTACTTCCTTTGTACACAATAATTCCAATGGTATCCAAGTCTAAGTAAGTGACAAGGATATAAACACTGCCAATTACTTTGATCTTCTTTGGTATATAACAAACAGTTAAATGTGATATTAACATTTAAAGATGACGGTTAAAATTAATTGCATTTTCTAGTCAAGTCGAGTCACCCTTATGTAGCGCTTTACAGATTGTTTCAAAGCAGCTTTACAGTGATAAACAGGAAAATGATTCAGTGAAAGACAACAGTGTCATTTTTCAGCTGAAATCAGTTCAGTGTTGAAGTTCGTCACTTATGGAGTTTGATTGACAGGCGATCTAACCAATCATAATGGCGAATCTGCCATTTTGTCTGACAAAGCAGTCAAGGGAGTTAGTAGATTATGCTGCCTTCATGTGCTCTCGGAATTAGCATAAATACGAGTTTCCTGGGTAAAAATTGCACATGAACGCCCTCCAATTTCATAATCACAACGTCAGAAGTGGGAATTATCAAATTTCCGATTTTAGCATTAATATCGGTGGACTTGAACTTGAAAAATGGTGTGTAGGCTACTGACGTCTTTCTGCGATTGAAACAACATACCTTCTGATGTTCATTCATGCTTATTTGATGCTATAAATGAACTAGTACGAAGAGATGATCAGTTCACGAGTCGCTTGAACTGAGGCGCTACAGCGATGTGCCACGACACATTAAGAGCCACAAAACGGTATTTATTGTTTAAATTTCTTTAAAAATGACCAGATTTTAAATTTAAGACATTAAAAGTAACCTGCTCTGTCTTGTCTGTCAACAGCTTTGCAGAAAACAGTGATGTCATCCTATACAAATCCTATATAAATTGAATAAAAAAATTTAAACCAACGGTTGGGTTTGTCCATATTTGACTCAAACATGGGTTGAAACATCCCAGTATTTTGCATGTACAGCATTGCAATGAATTTATAGTGAAATGAATGTGTTTAAAATATTGTCTAAATCATTAACCTTGCATTACAGGTTAAAAAAAAAGATAACACTTCAGGGTGTAATTCTCACTATTAACTAGTTGTTTATTAGCATGCATATTACTAGAATATTGGCTGTTTATTACTACTTGTAATGCACATATTAATGCCTTATTCTGCATGATCATAATCTGCAACCCTTAATCCTACCCAATACATAAACTTAACTACCACCTTTTGATAAGCTGTAATTTATTGAGGCAAAAGTCATAGTTAAAAGTGAGAATTGGACCCTAATCTAAAATGTGACCAAAAATATACAGCATAAACAAGTAAAACATCAAATAGTTGAAAGAAAGTGATATTAGACTCACCTCTGAATGTCTGCCAGAGAAATGTGAAACTGTCCAGGCTCTCAGTCAGGAAGTAAATATCAATACATTCATTCCAAACAAGAAAAATGATTCCAAAATGAGCTGAAGCTGCAACAAGAAAGACTCTCAAGCCTCCGGTCCTGCCGCAGATGCCTTGGCCAACAAGTGCCAGCTCCTAGTCTTAACTAAAAAAGACCTTTAATTACAGATTGATGTTATCTCTATTAGCTTGGCTTTATCTGCCTGCTTAAGCCCCCCCTTACCTGACATCACTATGATCTCTCGTCCAACTGCATGCGGGACACTCTGCTGAAATGTAATTAAGAGCACTGCCTAAGCGCAGTGACTAAACCTCTTTCAACATTTACCTCAGTAATCCCCTGTTAGCACTTTAAGACACAGGGTAAGACACCTAAACGCTCAGCTTCCTTTTCCATGAAAAAGACAGTGTCAACCGAAGTCAAGCAGGATGCGTGTGTGCCTTTCAAGTGCGACTCATAGAAATCATTCTCAGAGTGTTAATCAGAGACTATATCAGGTCGCATTAATTGGGCGCCTGCCCTCCTGACTATGTTGTGGATGATCATGTGCTCAGACTTGTTAATCTGACAGTTTGCGCTCACCACCCGCTTACAGCATCGTCTGCAGTTCTCAGACTTATATTTTTTAACACTGAGAGGATCAGGGAGAATTAGTACAGGGATAGGTGTGCGCACAATTGGACGGCATATGAGCGTTTTGCAGGAAAACAGATTCTTGGGAGATGCAGAGATTGGCGGCAAGTGCTCACCTCCCGTGGGGATAAGCTGACAGAGGGTTAATAAAGCTGTTTTGCTGATTATTACAGAAATGGCCACACACAACACCTCCTGTGCAATGGAGGAAATGAGTAAACAAATGCTGGTGAAGCTGCAGGAATGTCAAGCACTTATTGATGACATTACTATAGTATTTCATCAAATAGCTTTGAACTTGAGGCCTTGAAAATGACAATAGACAATGTAGCCGTTCAAAAGTTTGGGGTCAGAAATTGATACATTTATTCAGCAAGGATGATTGATCAAAAGTGACATTTATAATGTTACGAAGATTCCTGAAAAAAATAATGGCAGTTTTCCACAAAGTTTTCAGCATTTATAATAAGAAGAAATGTATCTTAAGCAGCAAATCTTCATATTATTTCTGAAGGATCATGTGACACTGAAGACTGGAGTAATGATATTTTAAAATAGAAATCCGTTATTTTAAATTGCAATTATATTTCTGAATATTGCATTTTTTATATATATAATAAATGCATCCTTGGTGCACATAATAGACATCTTTTAAAAACATTAACCCTTGTTCGTCCATTTTTGTCTTTTTGATCATTTCGTCTGTGTTAATGCCAACTGCATACATTTTGACACAGGTGTGTATTTTTATTGGAATTTTATCTTTTATCTTCATCTTCGTGCATATTCAATGTCGTGACGATGCAAGCTGCCTCTAAAAATATACTCTGTAGAGCAGTTTGTCCGTTTAGGGCTACTGTAGAAAAATGTGCAACATACTTAACATGTAAGGGAAGCCGCGGTGTATGTAGATAGAAATGGCTCATTCTAAGGTAATAAAAACATAACGGTTCTTTATACACCACTGAAAACATAGTTATGCATATTATATTGCATTTCTGTCAATAGATCTTCCTAAATTTTACACACTGTACCTTTAAGGACAAAAATGTCCCCATTGAAACTGTGATTTTTAATTTCAGGGCCATTTAGCCGTAAAATTATGCATCTTTGTTAACAGGCTTTCATTCTATTGGCAAGGCTTCAAAATTAAAATTTGCACTTTTTTTTTTTTTTTTTACCAAATGGTGCCATTTTCTCAGGTTTGGCCTATAAAGCAAATACTTGCTTTATTCCTGTTTTCTGCTTATGCATATTATAGAGCCAAGTGGATAAATTATGCAGCTATAATTGTGTGGGTGTGTTGGTATGGATGACAGAGTGTGGTTTGTATGTGTGTAATAAAAAATTGTGTATGTATGTAATATTTGAGAGAGAAAAACTCTACTGCGAATCACAAATCCAACCACTGTGTGTACCAGTGGAGTTTTGCTGGCATCTAATGGGGAAAATCTTACTGAAAGCTCATTTTTTGAGATATCAACCTCAAATTTGGAACACAACTTATTTAGATGTATGGCTTTGATTTTCTAGCAGTTTTAGAGTTTATGTTTCATAAAATATATATTTTATATAAAGTATTGTTAATAAATCATTTTCATAAACCTCTATAACCTTTATTCTTATTTCACTTTTTAAACTTTTACTTCAACAATAATCTGCCAATCTTAAAATTTTTACGACAGTTTTTGGACATTTTTGTCCTCTACGGACCTATGTGTAACTTGTTCTAATAGACGCACAAGGGTTAAAACATCTTCCCGACCCCATGCTTTTGAACAGAAGTCTATGAAAAACATTGACCATTATCTGTGCAATATTATTTATAAAATAGTTTTTTTTTGACAGTCTGAATTCAATTTTCACACAGGTTTGAATATATACACACCTAATTTTACATATAGATCTATTAGTAGAATTTTTAATGTGGTCCCCCTTTTTGAATCTCCTCAAAACTCAGATGATTTGTAGTGTGGACTGTTATGAATCATAATTTGGTGCACTTAAATAACAAACATAATGTAGTTCAGACAACAGCCGTTCTTGTTGGTTTTACCAGGTGAGTATTTGCTGAGATGCACGATTAGACAAAAACGTTGCACGTTATCAGCCAAAAAGAGAGAATCACGAATAAAGTGCTTAGACTTTGAGAGAATAGCGTATTAAGACATGTAAACCACTAATTTAAGAATCTATGTGGAGTAAGCTTTTTAAGAGGGATTTCTGCCGGCCTGTTTGTGCACTGTATTATAGAGTCACAGTGAGGCAAAGGGATAATGTGGGGTTTAACCCCAAAACCACTCGGTAAAGACTGTTTGTGAAGTCTGAATTATGCCAAAGGATAAGGGAACTCCCCATAGAAATCAAACAGACAGAGGATCAATAAACATAAAGTCAGTGTTACCACAGTGATCACTAATACATGGCAAATACAGAAGACCTATGACCTCTGCCCCCTACAGGGCATACACAGACCTGCAGTATGAACTTAGACAGCTTTTTGACAGATGGATATCCTGGTTCATTTTCATATTATTTTCATAATTTTTTCCACAGTAAAAGTAGTAACTACTTAAAAAAATCATTGCAGCCACTGGAAATCAAGACATCACAAAAATATGTTTTGGAGAAAACACAAATCTTTTATTTGATTCAGTTATTTTAATTAAACTAAAGGGCATTATTATGGAAGCTTGTTAAAAAAAGATAATTGCGAGTTTATATTTCACAATTCTCTCTTTTTTCTCTCACAATTGCGAGTTTACATCTCGCAATTCTGATTCTTTTTCTCACAATTCTGACTTTTTCCTTGCAATTCTGACTTTTTCCCTCGCAATTCTAACATTTTTCCACGCAATTCTGACTTTTTTCCTTGCAAATCTGAATTGTTCCTCCACAATCCTGGCTTTTTCCTCACAATTCTAACATTTTTCCTCGCAACTCTAACATTTTTCCTCGCAATCCTGACTTTTTTCCTCATAATTCTAACATTTTTCCTCGCAATCCTGACTTTTTTCTCGCAATTCTGACTTTTTTCCTCATAATCCTGACTTTTTTCCTCGCAATTCTAACATTTTTCCTTGCAATCCTGACTTTTTTCCTCACAATTCTAACATTTTTTCCTTGCAATCCTGACTTTTTTCCTCACAATTCTGAGTTTTTTCCTCACAATCCTGACTTTTTTCCTCGCAATTCTAACATTTTTCCTTGCAATCCTGACTTTTTTCCTCACAATTCTAACATTTTTTCCTCACAATCCTGACTTTTTTCCTCACAATTCTAACTTTTTTTCCTCACAATCCTGACTTTTTTCCTCGCAATTCTAACATTTTTCCTCGCAATCCTGACTTTTTTCCTCACAATTCTAACATTTTTCCTTGCAATCCTGACTTTTTTCCTCGCAACTCTAACATTTTTCCTCGCAATCCTGACTTTTTTCCTCACAATTCTAACATTTTTCCCTCGCAATCCTGACTTTTTTCCTCACAATTCTAACATTTTTTCCTTGCAATCCTGGCAATCCTGACTTTTTTCCTCACAATTCTGACTTTTTTCCTCACAATCCTGACTTTTTTTCCTCGCAATTCTAACATTTTTCCTCGTAATCCTGACTTTTTTCCTCGCAATTCTAACATTTTTCCTCGCAATCCTGACTTTTTTCCTCGCAATCCTGACTTTTTTCCTCGCAATTCTAACATTTTTCCTCGCAATCCTGACTTTTTTCCTCGCAATTCTAACATTTTCCCTCGCAATCCTGACTTTTTTCCTCACAATTCTAACATTTTTCCTCGCAATCCTGACTTTTTTCCTCGCAACTCTAACATTTTTCCTCGCAATCCTGACTTTTTTCCTCACAATTCTAACATTTTTCCCTCGCAATCCTGACTTTTTTCCTCGCAACTCTAACATTTTTCCTCGCAATCCTGACTTTTTTCCTCATAATTCTAACATTTTTCCCTCGCAATCCTGACTTTTTTCCTCACAATTCTAACATTTTTCCCTCGCAATCCTGACTTTTTTCCTCACAATTCTAAAATTTTTTCCTTGCAATCCTGGCAATCCTGACTTTTTTCCTCACAATTCTGACTTTTTTCCTCACAATCCTGACTTTTTTCCTCGCAATTCTTAAATTTTTCCTTGCAATCCTGACTTTTTTCCTCGCAATTCTAACATTTTTCCTCGCAATCCTGACTTTTTTCCTCACAATTCTAACATTTTTCCTCGCAATCCTGACTTTTTTTCTTGCAATTCTGACTTTTTTCCTCACAATCCTGACTTTTTTTCCTCACAATCCTGATGTTTTTTCCTCACAATCCTGACTTTTTTTCTCACAATTCTGACTTTTTTTTCAGAATTGTGAGATAAAAAAGTCACAATTACCTTTTTTATTCAGTGGTGGAAAAACAAGCTTTCATATATTTTGACTGGATTTTGGACAGTGTATTATTTTGTAAGGCTATCTATGATGGAAATAAAACAAATGATGACTTTTATAATATATGCAATGAAGCAAATATAAAATGTTATAATTTCTTACAGATAATTTATTATAAATATATTTCAGTGCATTTAAATTTCAAAGAAATAGCATCAAATGTTTGGTGACCAACACGCATTGAGCTATTTTGACTACCAAACTTGACTGACACAAGAAACAGAACGGTAGCGCTTTTTCTCTCAGTTTCACCTGAACAGATATAAACATCAAAAAGAGCAGCAGCTTTAGTCAAAATCATCTGTCACATGATCACATGAATTATTAAACTGTCTTATGCAACAGCAATGGAGAACGAGGACATTCAAACCTCAGCTTACCTGTTCTGACCATGTGCCTGAGGTGAGATCTTGGTGCCAGAGAAGGATATATAATCCATGATGTCTAATTTTTTTTTAATGAATTATGACAGTAAACCCTGTCCCTGGACTGTAATTACATGATCACTTTCTGGGAAGTTTGGGGCTCTTCACATCTGTTCACACAGGGGGCTTGTGTCACGCAAAGGTCATTCAAACAAACCTTGATCCTTCTGTTCTCTAATAAGGGGAATTACACACAATGTAGTTTTCAAGAAGAATTGATTATATGAATTTGATCACATCCAACTGACATTAAAGAAGGAATAAATAAATGACATCTAGTTCTCAATGAGGGTCACTGTCAAAATTATGCAAATGTACATTACATAAAAAGTTATTTTTGCATGTTGTGTAACATAAAAACCTGTTTTGGCATGCATCCAAAAAGTTTTCTCGTTTCATGTCCTCTTTTGAGTCCATCTAAATATTACAAAGAGGAATTTGTAAGATAATTGACATTTATATCAAGGGTTATAATGTGGAAATATAGAAAAGATAGTCTGTGTTCATTTCATTTAAAATAAGAACAATTCCTAAATTGATTTGTAAGCAAATGATTTGATTGAACAGTTGAAACACCTCAAATAATACTATAATAAATTATTAATTAATTCATTAATTAATTATAATTCTCCACACATTTGGGTCCTTTTCAACTAGGGAAAATTTAAACATATGGATCTCAAATCTGAAGATATCGAACAAAATTTATTTTAGGGGTAAAATTTTCATTGAATTGTTCAGTGATTTACTGATGAACTGTGGGTTATATTAGTTGTATATAAACACAGAACAGGAATAAAGTGAAGAGTTGAAATAATATTAATTTTGTATCTTTTAAGAAATTTTAACACTTGGAATTAGTTGTTTAGGCAACTTTGGAGCATTAGAGATGAGTTTTTCAACTGTACGACAGCACTGTTTTTACTACCTGACATGGGTACATTTGAAACAAAAGTAGCCTACTTCTTGTCTATATGGAAAATATGAACTATTGGTATTATTGATAATATTTTCTTTAGTAGACAAATAATAGAAATATAACACTAGTTTTAGTGTGGTGATGTAAGAAGCAAAAAGTGTTCCCTCCGTCTCAGCATCAGCCTTGTGTATTTCCACTAGATGTCACTCTATTCACGACATTGACGGATTAGTTGACAAACTGCTGGAATTTAGCAGATGATGTCACGAGTTCCATTTACAAAGAGTCTTTATGGTCATGTTGGAAACTTTCTCTCTGTGTAAAAATGAAAGGATTACGCCACAAACATCTGGTTTGACTTGCAATGTTAACATAAGTTAAAACAGTATAATGTTGGCTGAAGGTTAAAGGGTTAGTTCACCCAATTACTCACCCTCATGTCGTTCCACACCCGTAAGACCGTCATTCATCTTCAGAACACAAATTAAGATTTTTTTGATGAAATCCGAGGGGTTTATGACCCGTCCATAGACGGCAATATAATCAACACTTTCAAGGTCCAGAAAGGCACTAAAGACATTGTTAAAAAAAGTCAACATGACTGCAGTGGTTCAACCTTAATGTTATGAAGAGATGAGAATACTTTTTGTGCGCAAAAACAAAACAAAAATAATATCATCTTCTGTGTCATTCTTGTACGTTGTTTATTCCAGGTTCTAGGTCAGAACGTTGCCTCATAATTGGCCGGCTCCTGCGTCAGCATCACATGTGTCGCATGTGTCGTGCTGATCACGTGATCAGCTTTGGCCAATACTGAGCCGGCATTAAGACATAAACAAGGAAGCCTTCACTGTGCTTACTGCAGCACCTGCGTAAGGACAAAGACTATAGTTGCGTCCCAAACGACGCACTATACACTATGCACTTATACGCTATGTACTCATCCATGTAGTGCGTGAATTGTATAAGGTTATTTTGTCATTTAACAACGGAGTCCGATACCCCCTCCCCCTCCTCTACGTAATTAAAGCTGCGACAGTTGAGTGCATGAAGTGTCCAACATTCCAAACTTCGTTTTTTCCGTTAATTTAGTGCACCATCCGGGTATTTAAAGTGCACTTTTTCTTTTTGGAATTTTCAGTGTGAACGCACTACTTGCACTATTTATACTTAAAAACGTCATAGGCTGCGTCCGAAAACCTAGGTAGATGTCTTGCTGCCTCGCTGTCTTATAAGAGAATGACTTGTACGGCAGCGTTTGTACATGAAGGCACCTCACGAAACTTATTTCGGACAGACTTCTGAGGCAGCGTAACAGTTTAATGATCTACAGCAATATAGCATGAGCTTTGGTGAGAACTAAACAAATATTTATTTACTACAGTAGTAATTTCTCGATAGAAATGATATCAAAATTGAAATATGTTGGTCAAAATCGTACATTTATACACAAACTGAGCAGCAAATGCAACTTTCGGACGCCATCTTTATTTTTCTAGCTCAACTGTCACAGAATGGAAAGCACAGGATTGTGGGATATCAAATTGTGGGCAGCTAAGGATACATCTATGCTTCCTTTAAAAATCGATCAGATGAAGGTATCTCAGGAAACAGGAAGTGAAGCTAACATTGGATTCGGACGTGCCTTGATGCCTTCCTACCTTGAAATGTGTCCTCAGAAGGCAGCATTTTACAGTTTTCAGACGCAGCCATAGAATAGTGCACAAGTACGCGAATTGGAACGCACCTTATAGAATAACACAAGACGTGTCTCGTATTGTTTTGAATGGGAGAAAGTGTAACGCGCAATATGGCGGAACAAGTCCCGCCTTCTAAATAAGAGACAATCGCCGACTGGTAAAGTCATCGCGTCACTGCAGCGGCCGTTAGAAGCACCGGTTTCTATAGAAACAGTCAGACGCGCGCCTCCGAAATGAGGCACAAGAGACGCGCATTTAGGTTTGCGCATGCGCATCAGCTTGATCCAGCATAAAAATACAGTTTTTTTGGTCATGATTCGAGCGTTTGGGAAAAAAACATTATGAGACAGTTGTTGTCAGATTTCATTGGTGATTTTAAATATGAAATTTAATCGAAAGCTTGGCAAACAGCTTTGGAGCTGCATGATGCCCAGGAAGCCCGAGAGGCGTTTCAAAGATGGCCGCCGAGTGAAATGACTTGTCTTAAACTAGGGACTTTGGTAAGGATAATGACAGGGAAGAGAAGAGATTGCTGAATAAAGATGTTATTTTTGTTTTGTTTTGCACACAAAAAGTATTCTCGTCGCTTCATAACATTTAAGGTTGAACCACTGCAGTCATGTTGACTGTTTTAAGTGCCTTACTGTCTTTAGTGCCTTTCTGGACCTTGAAAGTGTTGATTATATTGCTGTCTATGGACGAATCATACATATACTTCTCGGATTTCATCAAAACTATCTTCATTTGTGTTCTGAAGATTACATCTTTGGGTAAACTAACCCTTAAGTTAACCTTTTGAGAGCGTTTCATTGCATCTCATCTGTAATTTTTTTTCTTCAAATTATATATTAATGTCATCTACATGTCATTAAATTATTTAGTTTACTGTTGGCAGAAGGGATGCATTTGTTGCAAGAGTAGCCTAAAAAATCCTCAAAAATGCTTATTTATAATGTCAGCTGGAAAGTCATTTTAAGAGACAGCAGTTATTACCTTATTATCGTATTGTTTTGATCAAAAAGCAAACTTTTTTTCTATGATATAACAGGTGGTGATTATTCAAAGCAAATGCCAATAGCTTCACAATCCTATATCTGACATGACCTAAAAAACTATTTTTGTGCACATAAGAACAAATGACAGAAGGCAGCATTTTGATATTTTGTCCTTTATTCAAAGTTTGATCCAAAGTCTTTGATTGATCACACAGTAGATACTATATAGACAACATTCAACTGTGTGAAGAAAGAAAATTCACATTAGCAATGCATAAATAGAATTAAACTAAAAGCTTTAGTTTACATTGCGTCCTATGATTAAGAACAGATTTATTCACATTCTCATGCCACAGACCACTGATTAAGAACATGTTGTTGGAATATTACATTAAAAAAAAACCCAACAATATAAATGTTAGGGCTTTAAAAAAAAAACGTAATTAGACCACAACACATCTCACAGTAGCTCATTATTCAAAGCAGGTACATTAAGGCATGCCGCTGCACAGTTCCGGTCTCTGGTCGGTCTCAGTAAAAGCATCAGTACCGATGCCATGGGATTTGAGGATGTCTAACAGCTCAGAGACCGTCTCCTTAGGAAGTGTGCGGGTCCTGCTCATGATCCAGGAAAACTCAGAGTGAAAGAGACCGGCGAAATCAGTGCACGAGTAAACCAGGGTGTAGTTGTCATAATCAGTAGCCAGCACCCAGTAGGGAGCATCAGGAGCATCTGAAAGAGAACTCATAATGAATAACTCAAATCATAGATGAATCAAATAAACCAGGTGAAGAGAATGACTTGTTTAGACTTACCTTCAAAGAAGCTGACCTCAAGTTTGGCAGGCTCTGATGCATCTACAATCTTGGCAGTTCCCTCAATGAAGCTGATAGTGCCATTAGCACTGTGAGGATGATCAGAGAAAAGATGTTACGTTGATTTAAGCCATTTCAGAAGAAAGTGCTAAACTATTTTGAACAGAATATCAGAATCCATTTTATTTTATTTGTAAATATACTTATTATATTCTGAATATTAACAAATGCAGGCTATTTTATTATTATTCTATATTGTACTATTCGCCCATCAGTACTTACAGAAGCTCATCGTTTCGAACCAGGACGATGCCGTCACTCAGAGTGTAAGTGGCCTGGCAGCACTCTCCCAACTGGAACAGCGCTGGAATCTTCATGATCTCGTGCCATCTGCCCATGTACTATAAGAGAACAAAATGATAAGAAGTTATGCTACAGGATCTGAAAATGAACAAATATTAATATTCTACTATTTTTGCTATAATTTTTGTTGTCAATATGGGATTTATTTTATGTTCCTCTTGGCTTTATTTTGATAAAGTGGCTCAAGATGATTGTAATATGTTCCCGCTACTAAAAAAGTAAATAAGGATTAAGAAACAAACAAACAAAAAAACTATATGATACTGAAGTCATGGCAACTTATGTTTTTACATTACTTTAACTCATCAAAATAGTTTAAGCAAGCAATTTCAACTTTTTTGGTAAGTTACATGAGATTCAGTTCTATTTTTAAAGTTTAATGTAATTTGCATTGAAATGACTTGTACAACCAAGTTGACTACATAGGCAGCAAATGACCCCCCCCCCCCCCCCCCCCGTAGTCAATAATTTTATCCCGTTTTAAAACTCTTTGATCACCAAAATGACATATTTAAAGCGTTAGTTCACCCAAAAATGAAAATAATGTAATTTATTACTCACCCTCATGTCGTTCCACACCCGTAAGACCTTCGTTCATCTTCAGAACACAAATTAAGATATTTTTGTTGAAATCCGATACTTCCGTGAAGCCTCCATAGGGAGCAATGGACACTTCCTCTCTCAAGATCCATAAAGGTACTAAAAACATATTTAAATCAGTTCATATGAGTTCAGTGGTTCTATCTTAATATTAGCGACGAGAATATTTTTTGTTTGCCAAAAACGACTTTTTAACAATATCTAGTGATTGCCGATTTCAAAACACTGCTTCCGGAAGCTTCGGAGCGTTATGAATCTTTTGAGTCGAATCAGAGATTCGGATTGCGTATCAAACCGCCAAACTGCTGAAATCATGTGACTCTGGCGCTCCGATCCACTGATTTGATTTGTAAAGCTCAGAAGCTTCAAGAAGCAGTGTTTTGAAATTGGCCATCACTAGATATTGTTAAAAATTCGTTATTTTGTTTTTTTTGCCGCAAAAAAAATATTCTCATCGTATTATAATATTAAGGTAGAACCAGTGAACTCACATGAACTGATTTAAATATGTTTTTAGTACCTTTATGGATCTTGAGAGAGGAAGTACCATTGCTGGCTATGCAGGCCTTACTGAGCCATCGGATTTCATCAACAATATCTTCATTTGTGTTCCGAAGATGAACGAAGGTCTTGGTTTGTCTTAAAGCATATTAAAAACACCACTTAAACCACATTTAAAAACTTGACTTACACCACAGAGGGACTGTGGGAAGTTTTTAAATAGGTGGAATTATTTTTTATTTTTTTTACAGTGTATAAGAAAAAGTTTACCCTAGTAGGATCAAAGTTTTGCTGAACAGGAGGTTCTGGACATTTCCCAGATCCGATGGATTGAGCGCTGACCGCCAGCGCAGACAGCAGAGTCAGAGACAGAACCTGAAGAGCCTGCATTCTTTCAGCTTGAACCTGAAAAACAAAAGGCATACTTAATGAGCATAACAAGAACATTTGAATGAAGAGATGGATAGTTTGCTGAAACTGAGACTCAAGCATCATCTTACCTGTTTGATCTCAAGAGTGAAACTTGTGTTCAAGGTACAGAACAGTGACAAAGTTTGGTATTTATAGATGTTACTTATATTTGTTATATCACTAACTCCACCCCCTCAACTAAAATAACCTCATTAGAACATGTTTGGGGAACCGGGGCATCTGCTCAAAGAGATGTTGAAGGTTAAGTAAACACACTTTAAAGAAGGTGATGAACGAGTCACGGGTAGCTTTCCACATCTTTGAAACGAATCAGTTTTCCAGATTATCCATGTGCCGTTTGTTTTTTTAATGTCCAATTATTGTGCTTCTTTTACATGATTGGTCATTGCATTTTTTCTATAAGAAAAAAAATCAAATCATTACTGACTGATGTGACAGAACACACATAAAAGCTTTAATTTGTGTGAATGTGACAATCTAAGTCCCATATTTGTCATGTTAGCAACATTTTAGTCTGAAGAATGCATTTCAAGCTGAAGAAAATCAAAACACTGATATAAAGGGTAGCAGTTTCTCATTTAGGCTACAATTGAATTCTCTAACACTTTGGTATGGGGAACACTAATTTTGCCTCAAACTTTTTTTTTTTACTGCTCATCAATAGTTCGTAAGGTAAGTTTAGGTATGGGGTAGGATTTAGGGATGTAGAACAGTGTTGGGGTAACACATTACAAGTAACTTGAGTTATGTAATCAGATTACTTTTTTAAGTAACTAGAAAAGTAACACATTACTTTTTCAATTTACAAAATATCTGAGTTACTTTTTCAAATGTTTTGACTGACAGCTCTCCTGTCTCCATGTTGAGAGAAATAAAGTGCAGAGGTGTTGTGTGCGCTGTGTAAACATGATGGTTATTGTAGTTCCAGAATAAATATGAACATGCAATTTCATAATTTTACGCAAAGCTGTAATAATTAACTGTATTAAATTACACAAATATATTTTATATACAAATATACATCAAAAATGACTTTAGATTAGATTTAGAAATAAGAGTGTTGAACTTCCTTCTGCTGTATCTTATTCTTCTTTAATCCAGAATGGCAGCACAGCTGAAAGGTTTGTTTGAGCTGCGCCCTCTACTGTACAGGAGTAAATATGCATTTCCTTCAGCCTAAGGCTTATTCATTTCACTTTTGGTGTGGACATTTTGTTGTTATTAAAAAAACAAACAAGCAAGCCCAGCCCAGGTGAGAAAAAGTAATGCAAAAGTAATGTAATGCATTACTTTTCATAAAAAGTAACTAAGTAATGCAATTAGTTACTTTTTTAGGAAGTAACACAACATTTCTTTTAAAAGTAACTTTTCCCAACACTGATGTAGAACATGGTCATGCATAATAAGGCATTAATATGTGCTTTAAGTACTGATAAACAGCCAATATGCAAGCTAATAAGCAACTATTGTTAAAGTATTAGTCCACTTTTAAATACACTTTTCCTGATAAATTTACTCACCCCCATGTCATCCAAGATGTTCATGACTTTCTTTCGTCAGTCGAAAAGAAATGAAGGTTTTTGAGGAAAACATTCCAGGGTTATTCTCCTTACAGTGGATTTTAATGGCTACCAACAGATTGAAGGTCAAAATTACAGTTTCAGTGCAGCTTCAAGGGCTTGAAATGATACCAGACGAGTAATAAGGGTCTTATCTAGCGAATCGATCGGTCATTTTCGAAAAAAAAAAATACAACCGTTTATGCTTTATAAACAAAATATCGCCTTGAACGTACTTTCCGCTTCCGCATTCTTCATAACGCTTACGCTGAATGTTCTACGCCTTCCCTGTTCTACTTACGGAAAGAACGCGGCGCCAGTTTCGTTTTTTCCCGTAACTTGAATAGGGAAGGCCTAGGATATTCAGCGTAAGCGTTATGAAGAATGCGGAAGCGGAAAGTACGTTCAAGGCGATATTTTGTTTATAAAGTATAAACGGTTGTATTTTTTTCGAAAATGACCGATCGATTCGCTAGATAAGACCCTTATTACTCATCTGGTATCATTTCAAGCTGCACTGAAACTGTAATTTTGACCTTCAACTGTCTGGAGGCCATTGAAATCCACTATAAGGAGAATAATCCTGGAATGTTTTCCTCAAAAACCTTCATTTCTTTTCGACTGACGAAAGAAAGACATGAACATCTTGGATGACATTGGGGTGAGTAAATTTATCAGGAAAAGTGTATTTAAAAGTGGACTAATACTTTAAAAGTGGGAATTGTTCCCCATACTGAAGTGTTAGCGAATTCTCCAGCACCATTTCTGAATCACTGTGCACAACTCTGACTGACTGATTTATGTTTTTCTCAAGAAACTGCCTGAATTCATCAAGCTTTATAGTTCCACATTTCTATACAGATTAATGCTGATTTATGACAAAGCACTTTGCTTTCAAGTCTGACAACTTTATTCTCATTATTCCATAAATTTAGTTTTTATGTTTCGTCGGTGCATCTTGCGACCTTCAGGGTAAATACTGTTTTTTTCCTTTTCACCCTAAATGTGGACATTTTGAGTCTTATGAAGGTTCAAAACTTTAAAAATAACAATTTAGTTTGTTACCCAATATACATAAAATAAATAAATAAATCAGTAAATCCCCCTACAATGCATTTTATTTACATTTTGGAGTTCTTTTCATAACATCTAAGAAGTTATACAATGTTTTTCCATTCATCCTTTTGTTACGAAAGTTGTGTCCTCAACAGGAGGTCGAGTCACACGTGAATCCTTCACTATGTTCTTATCGCACTATAACACCTGCAACATGCAAAACACACAACACGTGAGGGTATGGTCCTTATGTAAAGACACATGTTTACTGCATGATTTTTGGGGAGAAAAATACACGTGGCAGTTTTATATCCTTTAAGAAATTGAGTTTATGAGGTGTGCCAACCCCTTCACTCCCCATCACACCTCATGGGCCAAATGAGTAGATTATAACATAGCCTGATATATAACATGAGAAGAGGGACAACAGAAAATTCCTCAGTTTAATCAATGCTCAGACCCCACATGACATAACAGCAGAAACTCAAGTTTTAAAACGGGTAACTGAGAACTGATCCAAATCAAACACAACTGAAAGCCACTATGAAGTGTCGCAGATTGTTTGTGATCAGACAGATGAGCATCCTCATAAAGCGCCCTCTATCTGTCAGCATCACCATTACATGTTCAGTGTCACAGATCATCACAACACAGTTACTTTTCCCCAGACAGCAATGTCCTAAACTTAGGTGATTTTTTGTGGTTGAACTTCAAAAACATATATGGTATGTTTAAGAAAGAAAAGAAAATAAGACTGTTTAGGTGAAGCGACAGTGTACGTTTAGTTTAGATATTCATTAATGGAACGTCCTCTCATGACTTCAATTTGCTTAATCACTTACTTCATGTTGGGAATAAACTGTTGACTCACAAAGATTCCTTCTTTTCTGCAGTCACATGATCCCAGAGAGAGAATGATTCTAATAAATACTCTGAGCTCCACAGTCCATCTCGGATTCAGCACAACTTTGAGAGGTAAGGATTTGTTTAATTTGTATTTGTCAAACTGTCTTTACAATGGGTGTTTATCATCAAATTGAATATGTACATTACCGTTCAAGAGATTGTGGTCAATAATTTATTTATTTTTGGGGAAAAAAATAATTTTATTCAGCAAGGATGCATTAAATTGATCAAAAACTACAGATCAGATATTTATAATGTTACAAAAGGATTCTATTTCAAATAAACGCTGTTCTTTCCATATAACTTTTTATTCATTAAAGAATCATGAAAAAAATGTATCAAGGTTTACACAAAAATATTAACTGTTTTCAACACTTTCTGAAGGATCATGTGACACTGAAGACTGGAGTAATAATGCTGAAAATTCAGCTTGATCACAGGAATAAATGACATTTTAAAATGTAGTAAAATAGAAAAACATTTATTTTAAACTGTAATAATATTTCATAATATTACTGTATTTTTGATTAAATAAATCCAGCCTGGGTGAGCACAAGCGACTTCTTTCAAAAACGTTTGAATGGTAGGCTATATAGTGCATCTTAAGAACCAAGAACGATAACAGTCTGTTTATTCAAAGCTCACGCGCTGTGGTTTCAATGTGTTTACAACATGTTTTTGCAGTTCTTGCAGAGGTGTAAAGAGTTCCTGAAAACTATACTTGAGTAAAAGTACTGATACCTTACATCGAAAATGACTCTATTACAAGTTACAAGTAACCAATTCCAATACAACTTGAGTAAATGTCTTTAAGTATCTGATTTTAACAATACTATTAGTATTGTTAAATTGGATTAGTTCACTTTCAAATAAAATTTTCCTGATAATTTACTCACCCCCATGTCATCCAAGACTTGTCTTTCTTACTTCAGTCGAAAAGAAATTAAGGTTTTTGATGAAAATATTCCAGGATTTTTCTCCTTACAGTGGACTTCAATGGGCACCAAACGGTTGAAGGTCAAAATTACAGTTTCAGTGAAGCTTCATAGGGCTTTAAACGATACCAGACGAGGAATAAGGTTCTTATCTAGAGAAACCATCTGTCATTTTCTAAAAAAATGTAAATGTATATGCTTTATATAAACAAATGATCGCCTTCCATGTGCTTCCGCCAAACCCGCACTTTTGTATTCTTCAAAAAGCTTATGCTGTATGTCCTACGCCTTCCCTATTCAACATTTTTTCCGTATGTAGAACAGGGAAGGCGTAGGAAGTACAGCATAAGCTTTTTGAAGAATATGAAAGTGCGGTTTTGGCACTGAAGTCCACCGTAAGGAGAATAATCCTGGAATGTTTTCATCAAAAACCTTCATTTCTTTTTGACTGAAGAAAGAAAGACATGAACATCTTGGACGACATGGGGGTGAGTAAATTATCAGGAAAATTTTATTTGAAAGTGGACTAATCCTTTAAGTATTTTACAGAATGTAGCCTCAGAGATGCACTAGTCCTGAGAGACATGCAGTAAAAATAAGAAACAATTGATTTGTAAGATGAGAAATCAAGTTTACTTTCTAAAATCAAAATAAAACTGAACACCTCGATATTGCAATAAATCAAGGTCGACACAACAACCTTTTATACGTCTACAAACTCTCAAGTCTCAGTTGAGCTCAAGTGCACAAAAAGGCCATAAGTAAACCAATATCCTTCAAAAAGGTCTTGTCAATATAGTGGATAAATAAAACAATGTTAAGTAAAATTAAATAGTCAAAGTCTTCTGTATGTGCTGGTTTGAGCCTCATCACCAACTGCAGTCATTTCCTCATCTAAAAAAAATCAAACACCTGCGATTCAGAAACTACCTGCTAATGCACTCACATTCACATAAATTAGTCTTGTTGACAAGTTTGGGTGAGTAAAGGCGAAACGCTCAAGATATAGTACCTTCAATGCCCTTAGATGCCGATATCGCTTCTTTATATCAGAAGCAAACTCCTGCAGAAAAAGTTAGGTGCCATGCAAAATGTAATGTGTAATTGCATGACTTGATGTACTGGATGTAAAAAGTACATTTACTTGTTCAAAAATGTAGTCAAGTAGAGAGTAAAAGTTGCTAATATATTAGATACTCAGTACAACTACAAAGTAGCCAAAAAGATACTTAAGTACAGTAACTAATTACATTTACTCAAATACTTTACACCTCTGAGTTCTTGTTGCATTTACAAGGCAGTAGATATTCTCAGCATGTTATGTTTCAAGTGAATAGCGTAAGCGATCTGATTGAACGGTGAATTTAGCTGACGAAATCAATATAGTGGAATAAAAACAACGCCTAGTCTTTTCACTGCAACCTCAAAGGAAGCAAGACAATGTTGTCAAAACTAGCGCTGGATACCTGAGGTAATTTTATGTCTGTTTGCTAGCCTAGCATAATAATCCCATCGTTAATACTTATCACCATTTATTCCTATATTTAGATTTCAAAACTATATCATTATCATTATCTTAGTTATCCTTCTTGGTGTGAACAGGCCTTTAGAACCCTTACGAAAATTAAAGTATTAGTCCACTTTTAAATACACTTTTCCTGATAAATTTACTCACCCCCATGTCATCCAAGATGTTCATGTCTTTCTTTCGTCAGTCGAAAAGAAATGAAGGTTTTTGAGGAAAACATTCCAGGATTATTCTCCTTACAGTGGATTTTAATGGCTACCAACAGATTGAAGGTCAAAATTACAGTTTCAGTGCAGTTTCAAGGGCTTTAAACGATACCAGACGAGTAATAAGGGTCTTATCTAGCGAATCGATCGGTCATTTTCGAAAAAAAAAATACAACCGTTTATGCTTTATAAACAAAATATCGCCTTGGACGTACTTTCCGCTTCCGCATTCTTCATAACGCTTACGCTGAATGTCCTACGCCTTCCCTATTCTACTTATGGAACGAACGCGGCGCCAGTTTAGTTTTTTTCCGTAACTTGAACAGGGAAGGCGTAGAACATTCAGCGTAAGCGTTATGAAGAATGCGGAAGCGGAAAGTACGTCCAAGGCGATATTTTGTTTATAAAGCATAAACGGTTGTATTTTTTTTTCGAAAATGACCGATCGATTCGCTAGATAAGACCCTTATTACTCGTCTGGTATCGTTTAAAGCCCTTGAAACTGCACTGAAACTGTAATTTTGACCTTCAATCTGTTGGTAGCCATTAAAATCCACTGTAAGGAGAATAATCCTGGAATGTTTTCCTCAAAAACCTTCATTTCTTTTCGACTGACGAAAGAAAGACATGACATCTTGGATGACATGGGGGTGAGTAAATTTATCAGGAAAAGTGTATTTAAAAGTGGACTAATCCTTTAACCATGTTTTTTTTTTTTTTGTAGCAACCATGGTTTTTGTAGTAAAAACAATGTAACTACATAATGAACCATAGTTTAACTATGGCATTACTACAGTAACCATTAAGCCACAAATGTATGCTGTATAACTTGAATTAATTATACATTTTGTTTTAAATTATATGACAGTTTAGAAAATGTTTTCCATCCTTTGTGATGGCTGTTGAGAATGCATGCAAATATTTAGTTATCAACACAATTAGAATATTCTTTTTTCTTTTTTTGTGGCAATTGGCTTAACAAGCAAAATGAAGGCCTTTCTGCTAGTTTTGGCCCTGTTCCTGCCCATCATAAATGCCCAGGTTCCTCACTGGGGGCCGTGTCCAGAACCTGCTACTCAACCTGCCTTTAACCTAAAGAAGGTAGTGTATATTACACCTCAACATATGCAATGATCAGGTCTTCTATTCTGCTCTTAATCTGTCTTATAGTTTGCTTGTCTGCATCTAATGTAGTTTATGGGCAGGTGGTTTGAGATCGCTAAACTTCCAGCCCAGTTTGAGCGAGGGAGATGCATCGAGACTAACTTCACTCTCAAGCTGGACGGAACGGCTCATGTGGTGAGCTCTGAAATTCTGTGAGTGCCAACAAGTCAAGGATCACTTTGTTATAATTTCATATGCTTTATTGAATTACACAATAAGTTAAAGCATAAACTTTATATTTATTAGAAAAGGAGAGCTAAGAACAATTGATGGGACATGTGTGGTGGAGGACAAAAAAAATCCAGCAAAGCTTGGAATCAGTTTCTCATATGGTACAAACCTGATTTTATTTTTTCAGCATTTGCTAGATCAAATGCTATGCCATGATACATTTTCAATCGTTTTTCATGTTTTGCATGTCTACTTGAATTGACAGTTTTGCCCTACACTCCATACTGGATTTTGTCCACTGACTATGAGAACTCAGCGCTGGTATATTCATGCACTGATGTCTTGAGACTCTTCCACGTAGACTTCGCTTGGATTCTGGGCCGCACCCGATCCCTGCCTGCGGCCACCGTCGACCATGGAAAAGAGGTTTTTACCAATAACAACATCGATGTGAGCCGGATGATCTTAAGCAGACAGCAGGGATGTGACAAAGACCTCTGAATGACTGTCTTCCAGGAAAATCCAGTGTTATGAAGTTTTGTGTTGAACAACCTGCGGACTACAAAAGTAGTATACTATTCCTGTTAACCACTGCTTGGATTATGTGTTTAATTTAACAAAGTTATGGATTTATTTATACCAGAAATGTAATTAATCAGTTTTGGGAGTTACTGTACAGAATTGAAAACACAAGTTTCCAATTGATCAAAATAAATTAGAGCACTAACCAAAACCATGTGAACTTGCTTGCCTTCATTTTCAGTGACTTTTGTACATTTAGCACCTCCTTGTGGTCACAGAGAAAAAAAAACAACTACAAAATCTACAAAATAATAAAGTACCATCAAGTATAAATACACCATGGTTGCAGTGTTAGTTTAGAATCATTGATATACAATTATAGTTTTTGTTAATATTTTGAACAAGTTTTATTATATTAATAATTTTATGTAATTTTTATTATTATTTTTTAATTTCTATACAATTTGTTATTTTAGTACTTTAACTTAAACAAAAATGAAGAAATTCCTAAGTTTTTTTTCCCCTAAAATGTTTTATTACTATAGTTGTTAATATTTTGAATTAGATTTAATTTTAATTAAATTTTAAAGTTTCAGAAATTTTGTGTCATTTTTAATTTTTTTTTTAAAAACGTCTATATAGTTTAGTACTTTAAATATTTTAGTACTTTAACAAAAAGAAATAAAAAGTTTTTCCTAATATGTTTTACTACTATAGTTTTTGTTAATATTTTGAATTAGATTTATTCTTCAATTTTAAAGTTAATAAATTTGTGTAATTTTTATTATTTTTTAATTTCTATACAGTTTGTTATTTTAGTACTTTAACTTAAACAAAAATGAAGAAATTCCTACGTTTTTTCCCCCTAAAATGTTTTATTACTATAGTTTTTGTTAATATTTTGAATTAGATTTAATTTTAAATAAATTTTAAAGTTTCAGAAATTGTGTCATTTTTATCATTTGTTTTTTAAAACGTCTATATAGTTTAGTACTTTAAGTATTTTAGTACTTTAACAAAAAGAAATAAAGTTTTTCCTAATATGTTTTACTACTCTAGTTTTTGTTAATATTTTGAATTAGATTTATTCTTCAATTTTAAAGTTAATAAATTTGTGTAATTTTTATTATTTTTTAATTTCTATAGTTTGTTATTTTAGTACTTTAACTTAAACAAAAATGAAGAAATTCCTAAGTTTTTTTCCCCTAAAATGTTTTATTACTATAGTTGTTAATATTTTGAATTAGATTTAATTTTAATTAAATTTTAAAGTTTCAGAAATTGTCATTTTTATCATTTTTTAAAAAAACGTCTATATAGTTTAGTACTTTAAGTATTTTAGTACTTTAACAAAAAGAAATAAAGTTTTTCCTAATATGTTTTACTACTATAGTTTTTGTTAATATTTTGAATTAGATTTATTCTTCAATTTTAAAGTTAATAAATGTGTAATTTTTATTATTTTTTAATTTCTATACAGTTTGTTATTTTAGTACTTTAACTTAAACAAAAATGAAGAAATTCCTACGTTTTTTTCCCCCTAAAATGTTTTACTACTATAGTTTTTGTTAATATTTTGAATTAGATTTAATTTTAATGTTTCAGAAATTGTGTGTAATTTTTATTATTTTTTAATTTCTACAGTTTGTTATTTTAGTACTTTAACTTAAACAAAAATGAAGAAATTCCTAAGTTTTTTTTCCCCTAAAATGTTTTATTACTATAGTTGTTAATATTTTGAATTAGATTTAATTTTAATTAAATTTTAAAGTTTCAGAAATTGTGTCATTTTTATAATTTTTTTTAAAAACGTCTATATAGTTTAGTACTTTAAATATTTTAGTACTTTAACAAAAAGCAATAAAAAGTTTTTCCTAATATGTTTTACTACTATAGTTTTTGTTAATATTTTGAATTAGATTTAGTTTTTACTTTAATTTTAATGTTTCGGTCATTTGTTTTTGTTTTTTTTAATGTCTATACAGTTTTGGTTATTTTAGTACTTTAACATAAATGAGAAATTCTAAGTTTTTGCTAATGTTTTTTATATTTTATTTAATAAATTTTATTTCAGTTATTTTATTTCAAGTAATTTTATTTGATGGTTTTAGTTAACAAAAACAACCCTACATAGTGGAGAAGAAAAAAACGTGTTCAAACATTTGTTCACCAGAACTTTATTTCAATATTTAATAGTTTCACAGGAAAGAAAACTTATTTTGCACTGATTGACAGGGTCACAGATGTACAGTTAGTTATTTAGATTAATGAAACGCAAGCATACAGACTGTAGAGACCTCGGATATATAATAGAAAGGAGGAGGCTAGTCACATACGGTATTTTCTAGAATTCTCTGATCTCAAAGCTTTCATTACTTCATCTTATAAAGGAAAAGTACATGTAAGAGAAAAGCATATCCAATGCTTATGCGATGCATGTTCAACGGAACTGCAGCGGGCTGACGCGCAATCCAATCACATCTTTACCAATCTCGGTTACCTAGAAAACAGGAGAGAGAGCGCCAATGAAACAGATTCTTCACTTCATAGCACCAAATGATCAGATAAACCATTGAACAATGAGAAAAGTACAGTTGATTTCATACATACTGACAATGCCAGACTTTCTCCCTTCAATAAACACTGACATTACAAAGGCTTTGAACTGACCTGTGTGACCCTGCAGACCTCTCCTTTGTATTTGGGGCAGTAGCAGGCTCCTGACAGGGGACATTTCTCTACTGGCCGCCCACGGTACAGGGGCGTGTAGGAGGCGGCGCAGATGTCAAAGGGATTGTGGGGGTCGTAGTTCAGTTGGTGAGCGTCTGTCAGGCTCTTCTCACATGCTGCAAGAATCTTTCGTGTCTAAGTAAAGACAGGGAAAAACAGATAATGTACACATGAGGAAAAATGACAAGACTGCATGTTTAATGTCATTTACCTTAAAGTGGTAGTTCACCCAAAAATATATTCTGCATATGTATATGACCATCTTCTTGTTTTGTTTTGCTCTAATCTCTGTGCTTCCGCATTTGTCAATATATCATGAGTCAGGTCTGAGGTCACTCTTCTGCCAGAACTAGACTCATGTATGGCCGTTATAGTTTATAAAACTTTAAAAATTGATATTTCTTCTTACAAAAACCCATCACTTCGCTTCAGAAGGCCTTTATTAACCCACTTGAGCCGTATGGATTATTTTTATGATGGATGGATGTGCTTTTTTCCCCATTATAAAGCTTGGAAGAGCCAGAATGTTTTTTTTTAATATAACTCTGATTGTGTTTGGCTCAAAGACGAAAGTCATATACACCTAGGATGGCTTGAGGGTGAGTAAATCATGGGACAAGTTTAATTTTTGAGTGAACTATCCCTTTAATTACCCTAATAATAATATCTTTGTGGATCATACAATCCAATCCTCACATTTTAACATTTTAGAACTGAGATTAAAGGCTTGAAAAACATTCCTATCATTTTCCTTTTGATATTATGGGTATATTTTGCATCAGTGGTTCTCACTAGGGGTCCTCGGCACACTATCAAGAGGACAACAAGATGGTTTAAATATATTATTATTAAATAATATTTTGTCATGATTTAAAATTACAAATCAAGCATTAATTTTTTTTTACTTTTTTTTTTTTTTAACACAAATCAAGTGCTCTGACAGATATGACAAAAAAGAAAAGAACTAATTAAAAACGTCCATTTAAGCTTTTTAACACCAACACAACTTATCGCACACATACCAATAAATTTAGTTGTTTTTGCACACAAATAACCTTTAATGTAAGCAAAACTGCCCTACTGTACATGTGTAGGTTATGGGATATAGGGAACAAAATGCATGATTATTTGTTTACCTGTTGTGCCACTTCTGGTTTGGGGCCCAGCTCAAGCAAACGGCGAGCAAAACCTGCTGCTGTTTTGAAGTTACGCAGTTTGAAGAAAAGATTGAGAGCCGTTCTCAATACCAACACCATGTGGACCGGCTGCAGACTGCAGTGTGTGAAATATGCTGCCATCTGAACACACGAAAAGATGAAATGTTAAATATTCATTAATACAATCTTAAATATATATATATTTTAATGTTTTAACAGAAAGGCACCTACCTCACAAAGTCTTTTTTGTTGATCGAGAGTGTCTTTAGGAAGTTTCTTCCTCTCTGTTTCCATGGTGAGGCCAACAATATACTCCCTACAGATAGTGATCAGCTGCTGTGCCTGAGTGAAGTAAAGAGGAAGTTTAGCACTCAAAAAAACAAAAAAACATGATACAACAACTCACACTGAATCAAAACTCACCTCTGCGATCTCTTGTTTGTTGTCAACTACAAGCAGTGGTACGGAGAGGAGAATGGCTCTGAAGCGATCGACCGCATCTTCAAAGCGCCCTGCTGTGGTCAGCTGATAGCACTGCTGCAGGCGTGAAATGAGATCAGCGAGACGCAGGCCCACCGCTGGCAGACCCCCTTTAGCCCCGCTGTCCTTCCAGTTCCTCTGGGGGTAACTGTGCAAGCAGGGCAGAGACGGCAGGCCCAGGTAACAGGTGCGGCCACGAGACAGAGTTTGCAGGAACAGCTGCTTATAGGGTCCAAACTGAACCACACCAACTTGGTCATGAAGTAACTGTTGATAAGAGAATGAAATGCATTAGAGAAAATTCTGGTACATTTCCGTTTTGTAGTTCAGGCCCATCACTTCCTGCCTCAAAACCCTTCAAAAATACATCAGGAAAATGGACATACATTTCAAAGTAGCAGGACAGAATAGAAGCTTGATGGTTTAACATATTTAAACTGAAGAAATTAAGAATTAAGATAAATAAATATAATTATATATTATATTACATAAATATCAGTATTGTAATTTTACTGATGTACTGTAAATATTACTATTGCTATAAGTAATATTTCTTATTTTATAATATAGAAATATTTCTTATTTTGCTTAATATTTTTATTTATTAAAATGTATTTTTATTCCGTAATTTCACTCTAATGGCAATAAAAAAGGACTTATTAATTGCCATTAGAATGAAATTACTGAAACTAAACATACAAGCTTAATAAAAATGCTCATTTTAGAAAATTTCAGATGGCACTTAGAGGCTTTTTGTATAAAATAAGAAATATTACATATATATATATATATATATATATATATATATATATATATATATATATATATATATATATATATAGATAGTAAAAAAAAAAATATATATATATATATATATATATATATATATATATATATATATATATATATATATATATATATATATATATATATATATATATATATATATATATATATATATAAAAAACACACAGTAATAATTTTTTCCCCAAAAAAATCGTGCAGCCCTAATCCATTTCATGAGATCCCTTTACCCTCATAGCAGTCTCAAAAGAGCCAGCCAACATGTGATCCACAGCCAGCTGAGAGTTGTTGCACCACATCTGGGTGGGGCTTGTGCCCTTGGTAGGCGGCACAAAGAAACCGTCGCCCTCTGCACCACCTCCGCCAACAGAAGGTACATCCTATTGGTTAAGGGAAAGACAACAAGATGAGGTTACTTCAGATTCTGTATGAGTCCAGTTTCATTTACAGACAGAAGTGATTTTTATTTCAGTTTTACACAAGACTTACCAGTTCGGGCGGGAGGTCCAGATCTTCTTCAACTTCCCATCCTCCTCCCTCATCTTTCCCAATAACTCCGTCATCACCCAGTCCCTCTTGAGCATCCATGAATCCATCTGAGGAGAGCATGATGGATGAGTGTTTCGATTGCAAGACAGTGGGTGTAAGTGGCTGTCAGGGTGTTGCTATGAGATTGCTAAAGTGTTCTGGGTGGTTGCTATAGGAAGCCCAAATCTCCATGCTATTCTTAGTCTTTTTCACACTAAGGCCCCGTTTAAACCTGGTGCGTTTTGGTCGATCAGATCACAAGTAGACGAGGGAGACACATTCCCGTTTACACCTGGTGTTTGAATCCGTCTCTTTTATTCACTTTCAACCACTTCTGTCCTGATTCATTTGGGCGGGTTGCATTACATGCAACCTTTTTAATGTGATTACGTAATACGTGGCGCATCGCAGATCAGTGCAAGATGAGCATTTGTGGTTAATAAGTATATAAAATTGTATTTTTTTTTTTAGAAAATGACCAACTGTTTCACTAGATAAGACCCTTATTCCTTGTCTGGGATCATGTAGAGCTCTTTCAAGCTGCACTGAAACTGCAATTTGGACCTTCAACCCGCTGGTAACTTGAAATCCACTATATGGAGAAAAATCCTGGAATGTTTTCCTCAAAACCTTAATTTCTTTTCGACTGAAGAAAGAAAGACATGAACATCTTGGATGATATGGGGGTGAGTAAATGATCAGGAAATATGAATTCTGAAGTGAACTAATCCGGGGGGCAATAGAGCCATTAAAACCTGTATTTAGTGTAAACTGGGCCTAAGAACGATAGCTAGATTGTGTTGTTATTATAGCTTTGGTATGAACTTAGAAGGATTATTAAAACTTTATATTTATAGTCCTTGCTGTGAACAGTTGGGTTTGGGTTCTTCCTTCAAAAATACTGTCTTATTGCATTATAGTGTTTTACTATAAAATACTACAGTAAATACCATCATCCAGATGAAGCTCTGCATCTTCTCCCCAGCCTTCTGCTCCTGGAGCATCCATGTCCAGGTCAGCAACCATCTGCCCTGCTCGTCCTATTCAAACATTCACGTTATTATTCTTCAAAAATTTGAAGCCAGTATGAGCATCACAAAACAGTCCGTCACCTTTGGCAGCAATGGCTCCCTCGAAGAAGCCCTTGGAGACGGTTAGCAGAGGCCAGTTGGTGTCTAAGGGGTTGATGGGAGGTGGCGGCTGCAACAGTTGAGCATTGGGGTCTACCTCTGGCACCTGCACATGAACCCACTACTCAATCATTCTGTTCATCTATGAATATGTGCATCTCTGTTAGTAATGAATTGATCATACCATTTCTTTTTCCAGGTCAAAGGTCTCCTTCAGGGCTTCAGCTTCCTCATCCATCCCATGAGTGGCAGCAGTCAGGTAAGCCAGAGACTCTGAGAATGAATGTGATACAGATGTCATTTTCATTAAATAAATGGCATTTAAACAATCATGTGAGTGAAAATGCGACAGCACTCACTCTGTCCACAGTTCTTCAGGATCCGCACACGCTCGCTGACGTCACCCAGGTAAAGAGCACCTTGATAGTGTCCACTCATGTCCTTCCGTATCTCGGCTGTAACAAATCATAAACATCATTCAAACAATCCACAGGAATAAATATACCATTATTCAAAGGTCTGGAAAGAAGTTGACACCTATATTCAGCAAGGATGCTTTGAATTGATTAAGTTAAAGACATTAATAATGTATCAAAAGATTTAATTTCAAATAAATTATGTTCTTTGAACTTTCTATTCAACAAAAAACTGTTTTCAACATTGACAATAGTGAGAATTGTTTCTTCATAGGGCTGGACGATTAATCGAAAAGTAATTGAAACCGAAATTCAGAACCTCTAACCGACGTAATTTTCCCATGTCGGTTATTTCGATTTTTTAATCCTGTTAATAACTTCCCCCTTAAAAACATAACTGCGTGTGTAGCCACGTGACTCCGCCCAGTCCAGTCAGTGGCATAAAAGCAAAACACGGAGGTGAACGCCGGTTCAACACATAGTGATGGCGCGCGAGCGGTGAGCCTTGCGTCTTGACTAAACTTTGTCAGTTGTATTTGTTTTATGGTTTGGACATTCAAGCGATTGGACCATCGGATGTGTATTATTATATCGAGCTACCGCGATATATACATATATCTATGCCGCGCTCGCGCAGCTGCATGTGGCATGAACACTCATACAAACAGCTGCGCAAAACGTGAAGATCGCGCGCACACAGAGGAACGCAGAAACTTGTTGTCAGCGCTGTCCTGTGATTTATCACTAAAATAGCTTAGAAACTCAAAAGTTATAGCATCTATTTTTTCTACTTTTGAAGGAACTATTTACAACCCACAGCTTCACAATTAATAGAGAGACGGTATGACTAATTCACAAACGCAATCACTACTGGTACTGTGCTAATTTATCTTTATCTGATTTACAACGAGCAGAAACCTGTAAGAAATGTTACAAACCATAGATGAAATAACTGCTGATAGTGAGCTATGATGTCAGATCACTCTTTCAACAGGAAAAAAAAAAATCCAACCTTAATAGTCAATCATAGGCTATTTACAGTACAAACCTTGTCAGTGAACTATGAGGGCAAAAAAAAAACAAAACAAAAAAAATCAGAAATAAAATAATCGTTCATTAATCGTAATCGAGGTAAAATGTTCAATTAATCGAGGTTTTGATTTTAGGCCATAATCGTCCAGCCCTATTTCTTCAGCAGCAAATTAGTATATTAGAATGATTTCTGAAGGATCATGTGACACTGAAGACTGGAGTAATGATAAAATTATTATTAATGATCAGACTATTTCCTCATCACTCACCAATCTTCATCATCTTCCTGAGCTTGGCCAGGTTGCCAGTGATGAGGTACAGGAAGGTGAGCTTGTCGAAGTTCTTGGTTCTCTGGTAGCACATCTCCACCACCTGGTGATGGCCCTGTAGAAGTGCAGCCTCGCCGAGGCGCTCCCAGCAGCTTCGCTCATCCAGGGCTTTTGCAGCCTCCAGCGCCACCTGCAGGAACAAACAAATCAAGAATGAACACCTGTTCAGGTAAAAGTGTTGAAGCCTTCAACCTCTATAAACATCACTCCTGCATACCTCAATGTTTCCACACTCCAGTGCCAGGCTGAAACGGGTCTTCTCATCTTTGACGAAGTGCAGCGCCACCTCTGGGTAGCCTTTCTTCTGTAGGTAGGCAATGATGGACTGCCCGACCAGTTTAGCATTACGCACCATATGAAGAACCTGAGGGTGTTGGGTAGAAAAAGTCATTAAAAGGCAAATCCGAACGTGCAAAATGACTGATACGCAGAGAGTTCTTGACTAAATAAAAATAAAGAAATAAAAAAGAAACAAAAGCCCTGTTTCAGGGATATCTGTCAGGTAATAGGCATTTTTATGTGTGGTATTTAAAAATAATATTTAATACAAGCGAAATAAAACAAAACACCCAAGACGCAAGTCTCGTTGCTGAAAATACGCACTAACCTCCTCATATTTGCGATTGACCAGAGCCAGTTTAAAACGGTACTCAGTGGGGTCAATGGTTAGCACTCGTGGTCTGCACTCCCGATCCAGGCAGTACACACTGTTGCCCCTGACTCTCGTCACGTAGATGGGTAGATCCAATGTGCGGATTATACCATGATCGCTGTGTGAAAAAATTTTTAATATGAATAACATGCCATTATCATGTTAGGCAAAAACAGTATGGTTTTCTAATTAGAAAGAGTTGCGTGTCAGGCTATTGGAGCAGTACCCAGAGGTGAGAGCATATTTGATGTGGTTGGAGGTGGTGTAGATGAAGACTTCGTTTTCGGCCCAGGCGCCACTCTTCACTCTGATGTTCTCATGGATGTTACACAGACTCTCTAACTTCTTGTTGCAGATCATGATGGCTGAAAAAGCAAGAGCAGAGGGTCAAATGTGTGTTATATGATGTGGGATTATTTTGTTTGACACAAGGCAAAAATGCTTGTACAACCCTTAAGGTTGCGGATTTTTGATTGCAAAAACAATATGCTTAAAGGCACAATATGTAAGATTTTTGGATTAAAATATCCCAAACCACTAGAACAGTGACAGTGTTATATATTTTGTTGACTTGTGTACTTATTATGGCTGTCAATCGATTAAAAATTTTAATCTAATTAATTACATACTCTGTGATTAAGTAATCTAAATTAATCGCATACATAATTTTTGCTGTGAAAGTATTAAATATTTCAATTCAAATGAATCAATGCAGGGTTTTTCCTGTGTCAAAAATGGTCTTCGGTGGTGACAGACATGGTCATCCACACAAACAGTAAAAAGTGCCCTACCCATGTGATCTGCGAGCCTGATCCTGACAATAAAGTACCCGTCACTCTCACTGTAATTCTTTCTTGCCCTCTTTGCAAAAAAAAAAAAAAAAAAGTGATTTTATAGCTTTGTAAGAGAATATGCTGTTTTGCTAAACCTGAAAAGTATTAAAAAGTAGCATTTAGAAGTTATATTAACTAATAATATAATTTTCTACCATGTACAATTGAATGCACCTAGCTAACAACAACTTGCTTTGTTCTGGTTTCACCTCACTCCAGTCTAAACTATAGGTAGGCCTAATTTACTACACATTGTCATTTAAATAACCTGAAAATATTGCGGATTATTAAGGCTAATTTTACTAACCACTCTTGCTAAATGGGGTAAGCACACTTATTTTCTCATTTCAGAGTTGTTCGAGTAAATGATTCATTATAGACCGTGTGGACAGATCAGTTGTTGTCATGATTCATTAAAATGAATCTGTTCAAATGAGTCATTTGGTCGCGAATTGGACATTAGCGGACGTTGACGCGTTGCGTGCGAATCGCGACTTTTATTAGGACATCGCAAAAGATTTGTCAACACAGAAAACACTTCACCACTGGATAGGATTTTCTTTTTGTTTACTGAAAGTGTGGTTTATGTCAGCTGCACGTGCAGGGCGCCTGTCAGAGAAGATGAGGTGACGTTCTTTTGAGCGCTATTCACACCCAGCGGTTATTCAGGAAAAACATTCTCCGAATGCGCCTCGTGAAACATGGATTCGGTCTTACGAACTTTTAGCATTGTGTCAGTTGATTTAGATTATTATGTGTGAGGTAGAGAGAGTGCGAAGACGGTGCTTACTTTGAAGAACGGCTCCAGGTTCAAAGGTCAATACGGAATGGACTAATCTGCGTTATTTTTTTTAACGCGTTATTTTTTCTCAGATTAATTAATCGAAAATTAACGCGTTATTTTGACAGCCCTAGTACTTACATTATCCCACGTTTCCAAGAATGTTTAAATCCAGAAAATAAGCAATTTTAACCAGGACACGAACCGCGCGTAGCCTATCAATGACATCACACCCGCATTATCCTCAATTTGCGGTTTTATTTTGTAGAAACCATGGAAACGCCAAAGATGCTTTAATATATTATCCCTCAGTTTTACAGACAAGGCTTAAGCTAGTCCCAGACTAAAATGCATGTTTGAGCTGTTTTAACTAAACTTGTACTGACATATCTTAAAATATGTCCATGCCATTGTTTTGTCTCAAGATGCACACTAGTAATGTTTTTTCGCGGGTATGTTTACAAAAGCTATTTAAATACCCTTATTGAACTAAGGCCTAATCCTGGCTTAGTCTAAGCCCTGTCTGTGATACCAGGCCTATGTGTTTTATTAGGCAGGTGAGCAACTGTGTGGACGCATTCATCGACAGAAAACTAATCATGTTGTATAGCTCAACACTGTAAGTCTAATTGTTTAAATCTCGTTTTCTTGATTTACCACCATGTTTTACCATGCCTAATATCGATCTATCTTACTGCAGTGTGCAACAAGTGTTTCATAGCAGCTGCCGAGCGAACGCACAGAGTAGCATTATAACAACTTTCAACACACAAATGTATCTAATATGATAAACAGAGCTGCGTTGCCCCACATACTCATGAGAAGAAGTGGAAGTGGCGGCTGTGGCAAAACAAAAGCTCCACTGCTTTAGAGGCATGTGTCGCTCTTGTCTCTCCTTAGCAATCACTACAGTGGCCTCGTTCTGCTCCAACGACTTTCAGCCACAGCCTGCTTCATACTACAGTAATGTTAATATATCTTTAATACATTAGCTCATCCACGTGAAGACAACACCTCCCATGATCCCGCGAAATCAAGGCATCATCAAGCTAAGCCTTTGTTTTGAACAAGCGACCTCTAGTGGTGAAAAACTACATATTGTGCCTTTAAGCATATACAAGCAATTATTGAGTTTGCAGTACCGTGTTTGGCCAGCAGGGCCACATGGTTGGCATCTGAGCTCCACACCACATATTTGACTTTAGCAATTTTGACCGTGGCAAGAGAGCGCTTCTGCTGCACGTCAAACAGCGTGACTCCATCAGCATCACGCAGCAGCAGTGACCCAGTTCCAGCATAAAAGATCTCCTCACAGCTTGGCACCTGGACCTTCTTCACAATCTCGTTCTTCAGGTTCTTAATCAGAAGCTGTGGTGGGATAAGAGTGAGGGTGATCCTTGAGATTTGTAAATGAGTACATGGTCATAATACCTTTATTCAATACTTTAAAGTGCTGTAGAGATTTTTGTAGGACAAATCCCTGAAAAGAGTTAGCGTTTTAGCACTTCCAGTTCCATCATCCTGAGGGCAAGTCAATGGGTTTTTTGGTTAAATAACTGAAGTAAGTACTGTGGTTTACACAAGCTTAAGATATTTTCACAATTTATTATTAAAGCCTGAAAGAGTCGGCTTAATGGTGGTCAAAGTCATGCAATGGTGGTGTAGTTCATTTATAGCCTAGATTTAGCTTTTTACTTCTGGCAGTTGTATTTAGGCTTCAAAATTCATAAAAGTTGTGTTCATTTGTGAAGATTATTGTGATGAACAAAACATGCAAGAATCAAACTTTTCAGAGTGAATTTTCTGCAATAATCCAAAAGCCAATGGAAAAATCTTTTTTTTTTTTTTTTTTTTTGAGGGATCCAGGGTGTTGCTAACTTTTGGGTTGGCCTACAAAAATACGTCAATACTGCAGTACACTTTTTTGTTTCCTGATTCACTTACTGAGTGCATGCGGTCAAGTACGGCAAACCGGTTCCTGGCCACCCAAACTGCAGTCAGACCAGAGGAGCGCTTTCCCTCAGGAGCTGAAAACATGCAGAAGAAGTGAACACTTACATTTTGCACATCAGATTAAGGACTTCTAAAGAGAAAAGATAAAATGTTACCATCAGGATTCTGGGAGTCGCTCTCCCTGGGAATGGAGTAGAGATCATACGTGCTGTTTTCCAGGTTAGTAGCTCTCTGGAGGGGAAAGAGGAAGAAATGCACAAATAAAAAAAAATGTATCTTGATTTAACTGAGCAGACTGATAAGAGTCTACAGTACTCACAGTGCACAACAACACAGCATTTTCTGCAGGGTTGTAGGACATGCTGAACACTGGGAATTTGGATCCACTGTGAATATAAAAGAAACAGTTCAACTGATGTTGTAGCTGCACATTTAAGGTAATCAATCTCAAAGAAGAATAGACAGTAAAATTCACAAACCTGCGTAGCTGCATGACAGCCGTGTCCTTACTGCTGTTGAAGTCGAGTTGACGCAGGAAGCGATCTTTCACATAGTACAGCATGTTACCATACACGGCGTAAGCTGGGCGTTCTCTTTCCAGCTTAAACACCAGCATCCCACTGTCATGACCTGAGAAGTTACAGAATAACACATCAATGCATATCATGTCATCACCAAAAACCACTTGTCTATTATTAATAGTAACCTACCAGCAGCAAACAGGTTGAGGTTGGGGTGAGCCCCCAGCACCCAGAAACGGTCATGATCTCTGCGAAAGGTCTGGACGCCTGTCCTCTTGGACATGTCCCACACACGGATGCTCTTGTCCTCAGAGTTGGACAGGATGAGCTCCTGACGAGGGTGAAACACTGCACAGGACACATTGTTGTAGTGTCCCCGACAGGTGTCCAACTCCCATGCTTTGGACTCTAGAAGGTGGGATAATTCATTCAAGTAAATAAAAAGTACATTTTTGTCATTTCTAATTATTCATGTTTTATTCATTTTAAATATATATATTTAAAATCTCTCTCTCCCTCTCTAATATTATATATATATATATATATATATATATATATATATATATATATATATATATATATATATATATATATATATATATATATATATATATATATACAAACTTACAGCATTTAAATGGTTCACCTTTTCCTATGTTCTCCTTGCTGTCATATAGTGTCTCTCTCAGTGAATGGGACACAGATTTTAATAGTAAAATTTATATAATGAATGTTCTTAGTCTTTTCTTCCTGTGGGGGAGACTACAATAATTTACTATGAATTAAATGGAAATCAAATTAAATATAATTTATTATGCAACTAAAATACCAATACTGCCCAAAAGAGAAAGAAAAAACTTAGCGTGTGACTTTTAATTATAAACAAGCCCGCAATACACCGGGACTCTTATTTTGAAATGTCTATACTATTGTAGGCTGATCCATCAGATTATAAAACAACCGTATAAAACATTTTATATAAAGGCTATGAAGTAGACATTGTAATAATTCATCAACTTGAGTTCATTAGCAATCGCTTGGCATAAATCTGCGCTTTACATTGATTGAGAATCACTTTGAAGCAGTCTGAACATAGAGTCTGAAGCGCTGTTGCGCGAGCTTGTAGAACGTGCAACAGCGCCCTCTTGTGACTTTGCAAAATGCAGCGCCCGTGGGAATGCTAGCGGGAGTAAACAGTTCTGACGCACACATAACGAGAAGGTACGAAACGATTAGTTAAATCGATCGCGGATGGTTTCATTATATTGGGCAGATATAAAAGTATAAGAGGATAAAAAAATAAAAGCAAAAATGTGTCTCCAAATATACTTGGGCGGCTGTTATTATACCAGGGCTGCCCGCCCAAGTGAAGTCTATGTGTGGGTAGCACAGTATATATATATATATATATATATATATATATATATATATATATATATATATATATATATATATATATATATATATATATATATATATATAAAAAAAAAAGAGACAAATGAAATAAACACTGCAGTAGTATTCAGGTAAGAAATACTACAGAAATCAAATAAAATGTAAAGCAATCTAATATAAAATAAAACTGGATAGTCTTCATTGTAAAAATTAAATGCAGATTAATGCTTACAATTAAAGTTACAAAAATTCAGTCTAGAGCAGTGATTTTGTCTCCCTTTTATTCTTTGATTAACATGACAGACAGCAGCAGGAATATTAGGCTGCTGTCACTTTAAGATCATATGCACTGATCCAATATACCGTTACACAACATGTGCTTTCAACTATTTATGCTCCAAAACTGACCCTTTTTACCTGGATACTCGCCAAGATGCACATTTTGACACTTTTGTGTGTATTTGAAGTGCAATAAGCCAAAACAATAAGTCAGTTTGGTACTTGCGAGCTGTTTGAGAGGTGGCTTTATGTGCACACCACTTATATAGATCAGTGGTGCACACGCTTTTGGTGTGAGCGCGAAATATGGGCATTGGTAAAATTATGCGCAATACAAGCACTATTCAATCGGAGCAAATGAGACGAGCGAGTGAGAGGAGGCGGGTGTGTGTCAATTCGCCGTCGGAGAGAAGAGAGAGAGCGAGAACACGCAGCTGGTATCGGTGTATCGATACTGCAGGAAATGAGCATTGGAACAGTTTCAGATATTTCAGTATCGATATTTTTGACAACACTAATATATATTTATTGATAATACAAATATTCAAATTATCACAGAAGTACCGAGATAAAAGTTTAAAGTTAGGATATAAACACTGATGTCTACGACAGTGATCAAAATAGAGCAAACCACCTTTTGAAACTAACTTGGGAGCTTCAAATAACGGTTGTATCAATTACATCTTACGTCACTACTTGGCGACAAGTGACTGTTAAATATGTATTTGTCATTGAATCATTCATTCAAAAGATTCGTTCAAAAACACTGATTCATCCAGTAATGAAACAAGTATTTATTAATGAGTCACTGAATTCATTCAAACCCATTTTTAAACATTTTTCCAGCAATTCATATTTTGTCAGAATCTCTATAAATCGTAGGAGAATCGTGATCTCTATTTTAAACCAAAAAAAATTGTGATTCTCATTTTATCCAGAATCGTGCAGCTCTAGATTGATATTGGATTTTGTTGATACAACAATAATGTGTTTAAACAAATGTGTAACAATGAATGTGTTAAAAAAAAAAATGTTCTTAGTGTTAGACAGAGCGGCCCAGAGAGAATTCACAAGATTTTACTTTGAACTACTACTGGCAGCTCATTCAAAAAGATGAGGGGAATAAAATATGAACTCTTACAACCACCTACAACAACATGCACAACTAAATAAACAGTAGATATCTCATAAGCAATCGCTTGGCATGGTATTCATTGATTAAAATACCTCTTGAAATAATTCAGACTTCTGTTATACCGTTTAAGACATCTAAGACTTTTAAGGAATTGCGGAAACCCTGTTATGAGGGACCATGAAAGTTAGGATGCTGCCTTGCAACTGTCTTTATAAGCAGTAGACTGCAAGATAGTTCACTAGGTTTTGGAACAGGATAAAATATTTTACATTTTACAATGTCATTTTTCAAATCAGAACAATGACACATTTTTCCTTACAAGAACACGTACCGTTCATCCTCCAGATCTTGACCTGGCGGTCATCTGCTCCTGACACAATGAGAGGCATGCTGGGATGGAAGGCTGCCCAGTTTACGCCTCGATCGTGACCCTGAGACCAGAGCAAGAGAACGCAAACTTTCTTTCAAGCAAACAACAAAATTCATTCAACCCCAATCAGCACCAAGAAGACCACGTCAACCACATTCTTACCTCCAGAACATGTTTCACTACAGCATCAGACGCCCCAAACAGGTCGACACCAGAGATGCCGCGCACCTCTGTGTCCACAGCACCCGGAGACAAGTTCTTCTTTCTCAGACCTGGAAGCAACATTTATAGTCCGACACACACAGGGGACCCGATACAAATTACACAGGAACACCCACATACCGGGGAGGGAAAAGAGAGGAACAACATTAAAACTGCTACTCAAAGACGCATGATATGTGACAGCAAACACACAAACATTTTGTTGGGCTGCTAAACATTCGCTGGTGCTCGAGAACACAAACACAACATATGTCCTCCATGAGGTCTAAACCTGAGTTAAGGAAGCAAAGTAACAGACTAACAGCAAAGACAACAATCAATCAAAAGAGAGTAGTTTAATTGTGATCACTTCAGATTGGGTGGGATGAATGTAAATCAATGACAGGGAGATGATTGGCTTAACTCAGGTCAGGACGCAGAGAAAAGAAAAAGGAGAGCAGAACGCGTGTCTGAAATCTCAGCACTCCAGATGTCTGCTAAATGAATAAAAGTCCAACAAAAGCTGCACTAGAAACCAATGTACAGATGTGGATGTTTCCAGAGGGGCATGTACAGGAAGTGAGCAGGGATGGAACTGACTGGTGGATCGATGGTGGTGGAACGTGTCAAAATGATCTCTGGAGGGGCGCTGGATGTTAGAGGAGTGAGGAAGACTCCAGTTAAGTCATGCGTTTGTTATTGCACATTGTAATGTGCTTCAATCATGCATTCGTGTTGTGTTAAGAGCCATTTAATGATTAAATGACAGAGCTACGGTCATGTTACTGATCTAAAAGGTGCATTGGCATAGATGCATCAACTTGGTCTTTAACCATTAAAGGATTAGTTCAGAATTAAAATGTTCTGATAATTTACTCACCCCCATGTCATCCAAGATGTTTATGTGTTTCTTTCTTCAGTCGGTTTTTGAGGAAAACATTCCAGGATTTAGTGGACTTCAACGGTTACCAGCGGGTTGAAGGTCTAAATTGCAGTTTCAGTGCAGCTTCAAAAGGCTCTACATGATCCCAGGCGAGGAATAAGGGTCTTATCTAGTGAAACGGTCGGTCATTTTCAAACATAATTTTTTTTTTTTTACTTTTTAACCACAAATGCTCATCTTGCACCGCTCTGTGATGCACCACACATTACGCAATCATGTTGGAAAGGTCACGTGTGGCATAGGCAGAAGTACCGCGGTAGAAGAAATACCTCCCGAGTCCAACTTCAAATTATTTTGACAGAATTTTACTTTTATTTTTTTTTTGTAAAGACCATTTGAGTTGGTCTTTGCACGTTCTCTTTGTAAACACTTGCTCTGTACTGCCGCCTATGTCACACATGACCTTTCCAACGTGATTACATAATGTGTGCCGCATCGCAGAGCAGTGCAAGATGAGTATTTGTGGTTAAAGAAGTAAATACTTATTTATTTATTTAGAAAATGACCGATCCTTTTGCTAGATAAGACTCATTCCTCGTTTGGGATCTTTGAAGCTGCACTGAAACTGCAATTTGGACCTTTAATCCGTCGGTAACTGTTGAAGTCCACTATATGGAGAAAAACCCTGGAATTTTTCCTTAAAAACCTTAATTTCTTTTCGACTGAAGAAAGACAAACATCTTGGTGTTTAATTCTGAAGTGAACTAATCCTTTAACATTATCTATGGATAACAAATGCCATCAAGAAAGATATGAACTAGGGTCCTGTACATGTAAAAAGTTTATGGTTTGATAAGACTTAATTCAAAAGATGTTAAATCTGTGGTTCTCAACCAGGGGGCCTCAGCAAACTTCCAAGATGAATTACAAAACAAAACAAGTATTAAAATAAGCTAAAACAACTAAAAATCAAGATATTTCTTATTTAATTTGTCTAAACAAAATTAATGTTTTATCTATATAAATAAAATCTATATAATAAAACTGTAAAACTCCAATGGGTATTTTCTGGTTACACTTTATTTTAAGGTGACAGTTACATTATACTTACACAAATAATCACTCAGTAACTGCATGTACTTACTATAGAGTTAAGGTTAGGGTTAGTTACTTCTAATTAAGCATAATTTACTGTTATTACTATTAGTGATGTGACGTTTGACACAGAGGCTTCGAAGATTGTAAAAAAACGAAACATCTCACAGTGAAGCACTGTATCAGAGCTTGATTTGTTTTGCTGTAACCACTTGATCTGTGACGTCCGAAGCTTTGTTTTCGCACACAACCATGTGACAGCATAGTATTCTGATTCAAAAATAGGCCAAACCCCTTGCGCAGGTTAAGTGTCATTCACTTCTTTGATAAAAAATAAATCAGAATGTGAATAAATATTCATGTTTAGATTTTGGGCGTATTCAAGTAATAATCCTCAGTTCAGAAGCACTTCAACTGAGCATTTCACAATAATCTCCACTTCATTTATTTTGATCATATATGCCTACATGAACTCAGGTTTAGGACTAAGGCAAAAGGTTATGTGAATAAAGCTGCATGTGTTGACTGAAGCAGATACATAAAAGTTACAATAACACTACCGTACAATACTACAATACACAAGTTAATTCAACACGTGAAAGAGCATTTATTTTACTAATTATTTTTATTGCTTTTATGTTTTTCATAGCACAAACTGATTTATTAAATGTAAATAAAAAAAATGGCTGGATCTATAGGACACAAAGGCAGTTTTTCCACCTTTTGACCACAAGGTGTCGTTGGTGTGCACGGTGTTGAAAAGCTTTGAGTAATTAAATGTTTTTCGGCACAATTTGATGAAAGCCTTGGTTTCCCATCACTAAATACTATACAGAGTACATGCAGTAACGTGTAACTGTCACCATAAAATAAAGTACTTTTTTTTTCTATTTATGTCACCCTTTAAATATTTTTTTTTTTAAATCTTGGTTCTTAATCCAGTAAATCATGAATGACTGGTAAAGTCATGGGGGCTTCAAATATTGATATGGACAATGGGGGACTTTGGGATGAAACAGGCTGAGAACCATGGTGTTAAATTAAAGAGAATTCAAGAAGAATTTTTAGTTTTCAATCTTTCATACAATTATATTGCATGTATTTGTATTATCCATGCAGCAACTTAATAATATATATTATGCGAAGGGAAAAAAGGCAGAGAGCAAGAATTTAGATTGTATAGTGGAATGAGTTTTTGTTCTCGGTCAGTGCAGACAGCAGTGGTTTTTAAGGTTAATGAGCAAGAAAGAGGATCAGCAATGAAAGCAAAGGACACAGACATTGACAACAACATTAAAACATGCAGAACCTCAAAAAAAAAAAACACCTCTCACATGCACCTTTTCTTAAATAAGACTTTTTTGCCTTTAAGTGTTTAATTAATTGTTCTTCCATGTAAACATCATATCAGTATTTAAAAGGATAGTTCACCCAAAAATGAAAATTCAGTAATCATTTACTCACCCTCAAGTTGTTCCAAACCTGTTTCTAGTTTCTTTCTTCGGCTGAACACAAAAGAAATTATATTGAAGAATATGGGTAACAAAACCATTGATGGACCCCATTGACTTCCATAGTATTTTTCTCCCATACTATGGAAATCAATGGGGCTCATCATCTGTTTGATTGCCAACGTTCTTCAAAACTGTGTTCAGCAGAAAAAAGAAATTCATACAGGTTTGGAACAACTTGAGGGTGAGTAAATGATGACTGAATCTTCATTTTTGGGTGAACTATCCCTTCAATCTACCCAAAAATAACAAAATTGATTATTGAAATCACTAGACAAATGCTTGATGCATTAGTGTGAGAGGTATTTTTGCTTCAAGCCCACAGAGTTTTGTTCTGTACACACTGTAGAGAGAGGACATGAGGAAGAGAAAGCCTCTATCTTCCTCCATCCCCTCTCTCTATTCCCACCTCCCCAGCCTTCCCAAAACACTCAATCCTGTCCCAAGCCTCCTCACCGGAAATATCCCACACGCGCACAGTCTGATCCAGGCTGGCCGACACCACCAGGTCCTCAGAGGGATGGAACTGAGCGCACATCACATAGTGATTATGCCCCGTCAGCACACTACAGAGAAAAGACAGCACAGACGACAACTCAGTTTCACTCAGGTAAAGGTAAGAACAGTGTTGCTCAGGTCAGAAAAAATGCTTTGACAATTTGTGAGCATTTTTGTACATGAAATATATTTTTTGGTTTTATTCGCAAAAGTTACATCATTAACAATCATTCCAAAATAAGCTAACTTCAATATCCTAATAATTTAATGAATTAAAATTCTTGATTACTTGTGCACATTCACTAGTTCATGACCTTTATAAACACTCACCAGACACATGTTCTGGACTGCCAGTTCCAAATGCGAATGGTCTGATCATCTGAGGCACTCAGGATCCAGGGATACTCCTGAAAAAGATAGCTAGAAGTTAGTCTCTTGTGGCATTTATTAAATTAACATTACTGAAATAATTATTAAAGAGCATTATAAAGTTAATAGGGCTCACATGATGGAAGAATGTGGTACGAATGTAGTCAAGATGTCCAAGAAGAGTGAAAAGACACCGACGCAGCTTGTAGTTCCACACCTAATAATCAAAGTCAAATAACTGTCAGCAAATCAAAACAATTCAGTAACACTTTACAATAACGTCCCATTAGTTAATGCATTAAAATTAACTAACAATTACTAATCTTTGTTAATAAAAATACAACTGTTCATTGTAAGTTCATGTTTGCGCAGGTGCATTAACTAATGTTAAAACATACACTAAATGTAACAAATGCTTTAGAAGTATTTTCATTGTTAGTTCATGTTAACTATTGTATTGTGAAGCGTTATGAAAAACTCTAACCTACTCCGAAGCTATAAAGCAGCAATAGCCAGGTGGAGACATGAAGAACATGAATAAGTTTTGAAATTGGCCATCACTAAATAAATCGTTATTTTTTTTTTTTTTTTGGCACACCAAAAATATTCTCGTCGCTTTATAATATTAATATTGAGCCACTGTACTCACATGAACTGATTTAAATATGTTTTTAGTACATTAATGGATCTTGAGAGAGGAAATGTCATTGCTGGCTATGGAGGCCTCACTAAGCCATCGGATTTCAACAAAAATATCTTAATTTGCATTCTGAAGATTAACGAAGGTCTTACAGGTGTGGAACGGCATGAGGGTGAGTAATAAATGACAGAATTTTCATTTTTGGGTGAACTAACCCTTTAACCCCCTGGAGCTGCGTAGAGTACGTTTTATGATGGATGGATGCACTTTTTTGGACTTCAAAATCTCATCCTCTCCCATTGGAAGAGCCAGGATATTTTTAATATAACTCTGATTGTGTTTGGCTGAAAGAAGAAAGTCACCTAGGATGGCTTGAGGGTGAGTAAATCATGGGATAATTTTAATTTTTCTCCCCTTTAAACATCAGTTTTGAGAATGAAGAAAGCAAACCTTGATCTTGTAGTCATCTCCTCCTGACACAAACAGCGGCTGCTGCTTATGGAAGTCAATCCCTCTGACTGGACCTGAATGAATTCACATCATCATGAGACTGCAGAAGAATAAATGACTGTTAAATCATTGTTCGGCTGTTTTCATACCATCATGCTCGTCAAACTTGTCGATAAGAGTGCACATGCGATAGTCCCACAGCTGGATGACACCGTTGTGCAGACTAGCGAGAATCCAGGGCCGTTTCGGGTGGAAACTCAGTCCTACAGAAAAACACAACAGTCAATTCAGCTATTTGTTTACATTAAGAGAGTATGACTTATGAGAACAATCATATTGACATTAATTAAACCCAGATTATTACTTTACAAATAATAATCAGGTCAAGATAATGTCAACAAAACAATAATACTGAAACATCAGAGGATATTTACTGCAGTCTGAACGGCTAACAAAAACTAGCGCTGTGCTAACGCCGAATGACATACAGTATTCTGCACGATTTAAATTGATTTTTTGCTGAAAAAGACAGTGGATTATATTCTACAGAGATTATATATTCGAATCAGACAAACGTACATAAAGAGAACCGCAATCATTACATTAAACAGCAGTCAAGTGAAGTTAGCCTGAGCAGATATCTTACCTTTCACTCGGGCCGACTTTGTCTCGAATTTGGTCAACATTTCCACTGACACTAATAACTGAACAGGAATGCGTTATGTGTGAAGATGTAGATCAATTTACGTTATTTAAATCCTAAAATCATCCCCCGTCAGGAAGGGATTTTGCCTGTGTGATTCTGCGGCTCCACTTCCGTAGCTGACACGTCTACTGAACCCGGGCGTGCTCCCGTGCGCGAGCACATAAAGTTTGACGATTCAAATGCCAACATCGCAAAGACCACGTCATTGAACCTTCGTCATCCGCGCTTTAAAAAGATGAAAAACTCATTTTTATCAGTTTATTAAATTTACTAAAATGTATCCAAAATTTAAATGTACATACAGAAATGTAATTTTCGGCTTTCATGAATGTGAAGAAAAATGATATTTATTTTATAAACCTTGTTTTTTTTTTGTTAGCCAAATATTACATTCATAAATGTAAATTTTCTTTTTAAAGGGTTAGTTCACCCAAAAATGAAAATAATGTCATTAATTACTCACCTTCATATCGTTCCACACCCCTAAGACCTTCGTTCATCTTCAGAACGCAAATTAAGATATTTTTGATGAAATCTGATGGCTCAGTGAGGCCTGCATAGCCAGCAATGACATTTCCTCTCTCAAGATCCATTAATGTACTAAAAACATATATAAATGCAGTTCATGTGAGTACAGTGGTTCAATATTAATATTATAAAGCGACGAGAATATTTTTGGTGCGCCAAAAAAACAAAATAACGACTTATATAGTGATGGCCGATTTCAAAACACTGTTTCAGGAAGCTTCGGAGCATTATGAATCTTTTGCATCAAATCAGCAGTTCAGAGCACGAAAGTCACATGATTTCAGCCATTTGGCGGATTGACACGCGATCCGAATCATGATTCGAACCGCTGATTCGACACGCTGATTCATTACGCTCCGAATCTTCCTGAAGCAGTGTTTTGAAATCGGCTATCACTAAATAAGTCGTTATTTTGTTCTTTTGGCGCACCAAAAATATTCTCATGGCTTTATAATATTAATATTGAACCACTGTACTCACATGAACTGATTTAAATATGTTTTTAGTACATTAATGGATCTTGAGAGAGGAAATGTCATTGCTGGCTATGCAGGCCTCACTGAGCCATCGGATTTCAACTAAAATATCTTAAAGGATTAGTTCACTTCAGTGGACTCCAAACGGTTGAAGGTCAAAATTACAGTTTCAGTGCAGCTTCAAAGCGTTCTACTCGATCCCAGATGAGGAATAAGAGTCTTATCTAGAGAAACCATCACTCATTTTCTAAAAAAAAAAAAATAAATATATATATATATATATATATATATATATATATATATATATATATATATATATATATATACACATTTTAACCATAAATGCTCATCTTGAAGTAGCTCTCTTCTTCTTCTTCTCTATTAGAATTCCGGCAGTGTAGACACTGCTACGTGTATTACTGCCCTCCACAGGTCAAAGTTTGAACTATTTGTTATATACTTGCACTAGCATATTGTATATGACAATTTACTGTTAAAAGGACAAGATAATACATCAGACATTTAAACAGATTTTTTTATTATGAACATAGTGACTGACCTGAAGGAAAATGCTAAATCTGAATACAGGTAATAAACTCGCTCACTCGATCTCTTTCTCACGATACTCTTCTACATAATACAGTAAGTTTCAATGAACAATATCAGTTGAGAACAAACAGTTTATGTAGTGTTGTGTAGTGATACACACAACCGTTAGGTGAAGCGGTCATAGGCGTGTTTTATGGTGAATAAAACACAGCTATTGACCAATCAGAATCAAGGACATGAACTAACCGTTTTATAAATAATAGTTAAATTATTTTTAAAGTGTTAAAGCAACAAAAATTGTATAATTGTAAAGAGTGAGTGGTGTTAAATAAAATTGAGCAGGCAAAGAATATAAAACAATTTAGGTTTATAACATTTATTTGGATTTTTGCAAATTGCAGTTCTTTCATGTAAATACAAGACCAATGCTCCGTACATCTAAGGGAACATTTAACATGATAAAGAATATTGATGAGCTGATTTAAGTGCTTGGGTGTTTGAGCAACCCCTGAGTGTTGTAACCGTTGAATATTATTGTCCCGTTCATCTACATACCCATTCTATCCACCTCATACTTTTCATATTATGAAAATACCATACTAAATATAACCAATGACATGTGTCGAGAAAGCAAGTCGATGATCAGTTCCACAATTGACCCTGTGAAAGGATCCCATTCAAACCTGTTCGCAAAAGAACCATGTAAACATCCCTTCAAAAGCAAATGACTGCAAACTTTAACCTTTTTTTAGGTATCCTGGGATTTAAGGTGATGTTCTTTGAGTGTTAATGCAGAGTATTCATTTTGAACTATGAAACATTATTCTTTTAATCAAGGCAAATTAGAACTATTATGCCAACAGCACATCACAGAGGCACCACCACAGGAATGATGGGAATGATTTAGATCTACACGGCAATTCACTACTTCAAACCGCTCCAGTAACCATTAGAAGACACAAGTAGAGCGAATTATTCTACTCAAACACAAATGCAGCCTATGTGTGACAGAATGATATTATGGATATACTATAAACCTGAATCTGAAGTGTCTGAGAGATCCATTTTGGTCACTGATTAGTTATCAAATCGCAAAAACGAAACTGTGGCAATATAGAGTGAGAATAGATAGATATTACACTTTGTATTAAAATGATTTCATCAATCTGATGAAAGCTATTTGTAGACCCTGACCATTCTTCTGAGATTTAAAAGTGAAATTAAACTGGAAATACTTTTCCTGTCACTGTGAGCTCCATGCATTTGTCTCTACTTCTTCAAAACACACTTCACCGCACTACCTGATTCTTACCAAGCCGTCGGCACACTGAGATATCAAGCTTCACTCAAAACATTAGGAGCTGCTCTACAGTGACTACAGTAAACGGATTAGGGATGAATATGAAAAGAACCTCTGTGGACGAGAACTACAAGGTAAAATTAATGTAGTGAAGTTCACAGTTTCAGTGCAGACACAAACGCAAACTCCTTTAAAAGCGGAGCATGATCAACTGTGTCCAATTCAGGTTCAGATAATTAGCTCCAAATTGTGTCGTTTTTAAACATACATAAATTTGACCTCATTGAGATCACATGACTGAGCACTGCTCTGCTCCAGGAAGCCCTTGTGCTCCAGGAAGGTGCAGAGCTTCGGGGTCAAAATTCAAGCCGGGAGGCTGAAAATACAGAAGAAAAAACATTTTGATTATGTAAATATGACATATCATCTATTATTTAAAAAAAAAAAAAAGGGGGAAATACTCACTGCCTCTCCAGCAAGCTCTTTTGGAGGTTGACCCAAGTCTTGCAGCTAAGCGGTAAGACATTATTAACAAAATTATTAACAGTGCCGTTACTGAAAGGTTACAATATTATGTTCTTATGTAAAAATGGTACAAGAAAAAGATTAAGTAAAGGATTAGTTCACCCAAAAATGAAAACTCTCATTAATTACTCACCCTCATGTCGATCCAAACCCGTAAGAATTTCATTCATCTTTGGAACACAAATTAAGATATTTTTGATGAAATCTGAGAGATTTCTGTCCCTCCATTGACAGCTATGCAACTACCACTTTGACGCTTCAAAAAGTTCATAAAGAGATCATAAAAATTATCCGTATGATTTGAGCGGTTTAGTCCAAATTTATTGAAGAGACTCAATCGCTTTATATGATGAACAGGTTGAATTTAGGCTTTTATTCACATATAAACATTGATCAGCGAACATATACAGAAGCTCAACCGAAGCTGCGTAACACACGAGAATGAACATCATTGGTGAACATCAAACATGCTTGAGCTTCTGTTTACCACAACTGATGTGTGAATTGATGAATGTTTATATGGCAATAAAAGTCTCAATTAAATCTGTTCATCAAATAAAGCGATCCAGTCTCTTCAGGAAATTTGGACTAAACTGCTCAATTCATATGGATTAGTTTTACAATCTCTTTATGAACTTTTTGAAGCATCAAAGTGGTAGTTGCATAGCTGTCAATGGAGGGACAGAAATCTCTCAGATTTCATCAAAGAGATCTTCGTTTGTGTTCCGAAGATGAACGAAAGCCTCACAGGTGTGGAACGACATAATGGTGAGTAATTAATGACAGAAATTTCATTTTTGGGTGAACTAATCCTTTAAGCAATTTATGCATATTATGCAAAAAAATTGGCACATTATCAATAAGTACAATTGAAATGATGGCTCTAAAAGTAAAAAACAAAAACGAATTACTCAATTTTAAAATTATGTTTTTTTTTTACCTTTTGCATGAGTTCTAGAATGTTTTCAAATGTGCTGTCTTTGTCTCCATCTTTCTCAAACTGGCTGCATATCTCTCCCATTATCTTGTACTGCTGCTCATACCGCATGAATTGGTCTGGGGGGATCGACTGCCTGTTGCCCTCCAACCATTCTGGGTACTAAAGGCAAATTGTGTTAAATTAGTACAAAAAAAGGCAAATTTGACCAAATATTAAATGGAATGTGTAGCAAAATTTTCTGAAAATAAATAATTAATGATAGGCACATACGCTGGCACCAGAAAAAGGTTGGACAGTCATGCAGATGCTGTAAACACCTCACCTTCTCCGTTATCTCTTTAAGAGAAGGGTATAGGACTTCTTTAGACAAAAGGTTCTGCATGATGGACTGCATAATTGGGAGGATATTGCCATCTTCTCCTCCTCCCTCCCCATTTTCATTCAATCCCAGGTTCTCCAAGGTCTTTACTAGATCATCTCCAGCCAGTCCTGCACTCTGCATTTAGAGTTAAAAGCAAGTGTTGAGCCGAATGACATTCAGCTACCGCTCTCTGGACGTCATGGGTTGAGCTTGCCATAGTCCAGCTCCACTTCTGTGGAACTAATGGGTGGAGGGATCGGGTTATGGGTAGGGTGTCGTTAGACCGTCTAACTCCAACCCAAATTACGCCCAAATTACATCTAGGGAGGAGCTGGACGTCCAGAGAGGGGGAGCTGGACAAGCTCCACCTATGGCTCTGCAGTGAGCAGCCTTTCATTAAAAGGCTAACTTGTATTCATCACATTTCTAAAATACATTTCCTTTCAAGTTTGGGATCAGAAAGATATTTTATAATTAATATTAATACGTAAAATAAAAATTAATACTTTAAGGATATATTAAATTGATCAAAAGTGACAGCAAGTACTTTATAATGTTTCAAAAGATTTCTATTTCATATAAAAGCTGTTCTTTTGAACTTTTTATCCGTCAAAGAATCCTGAAAAATGGAATCACGGTTTCCGTTTGAGTTCTGAAGGATCATGTGACACTGAAGACTGGAATAATGGCTGCTGAATGACATCACAGGAATAATTTCCATTAAAAAAAAAAATTAAATATAAAAGTTTCAAATTGTGATAATATTTCATGTTTACTGTATTTATGATCAAATAAATGAATGCATCTCATAAGAGACTTCTTTCAAAAACACAAAAAGATCTTACAGATCCCAAACTTTTGCAGTGTATCATTTAAACCACTTCACACCATTTCCTTGAATTACGCTCCAATATGAGAAACTCAGAGTGGGTTTACCTGCAGGTTGTCTGCATTTTTCGCCAAACCACTCAGGGTCTCTTTAAGACAGGAGGTGAACTCTTGCTGTGAAGTAACATCTGTGCCTAAATATTTAAAACATATTGTCAAAACAATTGGAATATAGGATAATAGCTGAACTTGTATATCTTCATCCAACAGTGCTCCATTACTCACCTACTTTACCTGCTGCCTCGGACAGCTTATGGAAATGTTGTAGAAGCTCAGGTTCTTCTTGCGCTAGCTCAGCCATGGCTTTCTCCCACTCCTCACGTGCTTGATTGGCCATCTCACCATCAAAGAGAGACTCAAAGAACTTACTGTCCTCCAGCAGAGGGGGCTGAGGATGAAATGCACAGAAAACAAACATATTGACCAGTGTGGTGAGAAATCGAGTCCCCCCAGGAATCAGGTCTCCTTTAGGACCCTGAGTGATCCAATTGGTTCAACAGGCTTTTATTGGGTAGTAGGGCTGGGTATTGACACAATTTTCACGATTCGATTCGATTACTATTCACATGCTTTAGATTCGATTCGATTCGATTATGTTTTCGCTTCGATATCGATTATTTTGGATGTAGTATTTCAGTTGCAGTACATGGCAAATTTTCTAGAGGAAAAAAATCTCTCAACTAATGCTGTAAACTACACATGTAAGTCAGTTGGTACTACATTACTATAATATTGAAGGTTAAAATTAACTTATTTATATACAAACACTTAAATTAAACTCAATTATGTTTTTATAATAAATAAAGTTTAGAATTACATAATCATATTTCTACTCCAATTTGTTTTTTTGAAATATAAACATTTAAATCGTGGCTGTCATAACTGATTTATTCAAACATGCATTAAATATTAAAGAACATTAAAAATTATAATGAATATGTAACGGTGCATATATTTATCAGAATGTTGCTTTCTAGAGCACTTTTCTAGCTGACTAATGAGTTTATGGTCACTGAATATGTTTTTCTGAGGTAAATGTGACGTTACGTGACATTGTTACAAGCTGTAATCAATATTTTTTACCCAGTAATTTAGTATTTTGAGCACCTGATTATAATTCCTGCTAAATCACATTATGATTTATATAGTTTAAAATGCGTTATAATGACTTTTAAATTATATGGTTCACATACTAGTATATAACCGAAGCTATAGGTTGTGAAATCAAGCATTTCTCATGCTTACAGTTTTTTAGTTAGCTTATGTACTATCATAGTGTACATCTACGCGATTAGTCTGCTAGCTTAGCTTATATTATATTAGGTATGTTTTTTGCTTACAATATCCGTTTCCAGTTTGTTTTTGTTATGCAATAGGCATTCATGTTATACTTCAAGCCTGTTGTTTTTGCAATTAATGTAATAAACATCATACAATAGTAAAATAGGTTATAATTAGTCAAGACTAGGGTTGCAAAGGGGAGGAAAGTTTCCGGTAAATTTCTAGAAATATTCCAATTTGTAAACTTAACAGGAACTTAATTTGAAATTTTGGGAAATGTATATAATTTGTAATATTTATATAAAATGTATCATAAACATAAATATAAAAATTTTGTTTGGTCATTACATGAAATAATTATTTATTTTTCACATTCAATTAATTCTAATTAAGTAAATATCTAAAATAAATATATTTTTATTGCAGCAATTGTTATGTGTTATTTATTTCAGTGTCACATGATCCTTCAGAAATTATGCCCAATTGATACTCAGTTATTATCAATGTTGGAAACAGTTGTGCTGCTGAATATTTTTTTGGAAACTGTGATACTTTTTTTCAGGATTCAGTGATGAATAAAAAAAGTTAAAAAGAACAGAATTTATTCAAAATAGAAATCTTTTCTAACAATATCACTTTAATATCACTTTTTATCAATTTCACACATCCTTGCTGAATAAAAATATTTCTTTAAAAAAAAAAAAAAACAATTACTGAGCCCAAAATTTTGAACTGTAGTGTATATTGTAACAAAATATATCTATTTTAAATAGATGCTGTTCTTTAAATTTTTATTCATCAAAGAATCCTGAAAAAAGTATCACAGGCTATAAAAAATATTAAGCAGCACAACATAATTGATGATTGAGTTTCAAATCAGCATATTAAGGATCATGTGACACTGAAGACTGGAGATATGATGCTGAAAATTCAGCTTTGCATCACAGAAATAAATAATATTTTAATGTATATTAAAATAGAAAACTATTATTTTAAATTGTAGTTATATTTCACAATATTACTGTTTTTCTGTATTTTGGATCAAATGTCCATGTTATGGACTGGGGGAATGCACAGTGCATGCAGGGGGTGTGGCATCAATAGCCCTGCAGTAAGTAGTGAGCTGTGTGAATGTGATTGAAGAATGTGCACGGAAAAAATTCAACTAAAATTGCATTAAATCTGGTTGGTTTAACCAAAATTATGCCACAAGATGTGTTTTTCGACTACATTTGAGTACCCTGTTATAGGCTAACCTGCAATTTTCCACTAATTTCCTTTAAATCCCATATATTCCCATTAATTCCCATGGAAAGTTTCCAACTTTGAAAATTCCCGGAATTTTGCAAACCTAGTCAAGACATCACAATTACAACATTTGATCAGGCATTACTGCCTGGGTCCTAAAGGAGACTCGATTCCCTGGGTGGGGGGGACTTGATTTCTCATGACACAAACTTACTGTAGAATTGCACGAGTGGTGAGAAAATTGTGGAAAGAGTATAATTGTTATTCTGATCATTACTTGAACTGTTATAAAAATGAAAATGTGTTTTGTACCTTCTCCTCACTCGTTGCTGCATCAGAGGCAGTGGGGGCCTCAGGGGCCTCCGGGGGCACACTGGTCTTGTCAAAATCATCAAGAGCACCTGTAGTTGAGGAAACACTAACATTGGTGTACCAGAGGTATAGGTCCATCTGTTTTGATGATATATTATCACGTGACTGATTTCATCAAACAGCTTGAATAGCAAAGTTGGCTAGTAGTTCAGTGTAAACACTGCAGCTCCTCTAATAAGCTCCGTTTAGATACAAAACCTGGTTGTACGAGTTTTTACGTGATCACAAGAGATAGACTTAAGGATCTCTAATTAATGAACCGATGAACGGTTAATATTTTCAGAACTACGACCACAAAGATAAGCATGAGCATCAGACTAGCAACTGCAGTGTGACAACCGCTTTATAAAAGCTAGTTCAGTAAAGAGTGACTTTATAAAACAGCTCAAACTTTTTAACTGTCGTTATTTTTATATTAAATCCATCCTCAAAGCTTACTGTCTAATAATTCGTCCAGTTCGCTGTCTGGAGCAGCCCGATGTTCTGATGCTGACGCCATCTTGTTTCTCAATGACAAGAGCAGCGAATTTGTCGCAAAATTATGACGTCCAATAAAAACATCTGTGAAAGATTTTTATTTTTATTTATCAGATAGCAATATTTGAATGAATATAACAATTATTATTAGCATACCATCATTATCTTTATTAGTTTTATTTTAATGCGTTTTTAAGATTTATTATTCTTAATTGTTAATGAAAATAAATAAAAAAATAAATTCCACAAAACCGGTACGATTTGGACCTACACATTTTGAGATTTTTTTTTACCATAATGTATTACTTTTCTGAACATTAATGACATATTTAACTTCCAGAAAAACATATTTTCCCATCTCAGGCATCAAATCCCTATTATTATTGGTCATTATTTTAAGTTATGGACACTATGGGAGCTCTCTGAATATTATTATACAATGTATTTGTGATAAAATCAACATTTTCCTATTAATCAGATGTCCCTCACACTAATTCAGTAATTGCAAATATAAGAGTTACATAAAATCTCACACTTTTGCTATAAAATGGGCACTTTTTGTGACAGCAACCTCAACATTTTGATCAAAGGCTTAACTTCAGAATTTGAACCAAAATTATGATTGCTCTGATCATTTCAGACGAGAGGTCAACTAACTTTAAATTGCTTTTTCATAAACTTAATAATAGTTATAATAATAATAATAATAAAAATGTAGGCGTGCAGGGTTGTGATTTTTTGTCCAAATTGGCCACTGCTCTGAATAAATAGAGAGCACATGGCATGCATGATATTAAGAAATCATGAATAATGTTGAAATAACAAAGATAATTTTCACAAGTAATAATTTTCTATCTTTAATTAATGTAACGGGGTTGAGTCTTTAAGCTTGACAAACACAATTTCACAACATAATTTAGTTATAATTATTAAAGAAGGTGGTAACTTGCTTGTGTCTGCTCACAATGTTGTTCAGAAGACGTCTATGATGTCACTTCCTATTAATGATGTCACATAAGTATCAGTTTGGTCATTATGGTTTGTGTAACGGGGTTGAGGGGTTGAGGGGTTGAAGGGTTACTGAGGTATGGAGCTTAATGATGTGATTTTAATGAATAATCATGAATTTACTTAGAAATAAAACATTACCAGCATAAAATCCACAGATGGATATTTATGGGAATGAAAATGTATGGACTTTTTTCTCATTTTATTATTCATATCCCAAGTACAGTTTCATAGAAGGCCTTGAGGGACATGACAAAATAAGTGGTGTCAACTGAAAAAAATTAAATAATTTCTAATATAAAGATAAAATGTTTTTAAACATTATTAAAGGAGACATTTAAATTAATACAAAAAGCTTTTAAAATTTATATTTTGGTGATCCAATAGATAAAATACACTGAAAAAGGTCAGAGGGACTCAAATCGTACCGGTTTCGTGGAATGACTGAAATAAATAAATAAAGTATATTGTGTTTCTGCTATTATTATGTTTAAAGTAGACTTTAAAAAATGTTTAGGCCTAGGTCTATATGTTTTAAAACACCACCAATTCATATCGACTGAAGAAAATGTGAGGATTATTATCATATTATATGGTTTTCGAATACTTTATTTCTCTGGTACAGTGCCCCCTACATGTTTACTCGTTAATTCAGTCACTTCCGCAGTTTTATCTGGTTTCGATCTTTAAATCCATCAAGTAAGCTTTCATATTAGTGTTTGTCTCTGTTGAAGTTGAACTCGACCGAGAGACCTTGACAGAACCGCGAATCGAATATGTGTGTATAGATTCACACGCGAATCGATTAAAGCAGAGCCATGGCTGCACTGAGAAGAGTTTTCGGGATTTTTCTTAAAATTGCTTGTCTTCTGTTATTGGTGAGTTTAAGCAGTATCATCATGCACTTGTGTGTTTCGTTTACTAATGCATAATACTAATGCATTTGTCACAATTGCTTTTATAATTGAATGTTTTCTCTAGAAGTGGCTTTGTGTCATTTTTGAGAATTATTTACCTTTTGAGAATTCTATAATCCAAGCTAAATTTAAATCATATTTTGTAATAGCTGTAGTGCAAACAAGTGAACACAATAAAATAGCTTTAGCATTCTTTCAGGCAAGGGCATCAACTATGATGGAGGTAGATTTAAAATGATTCTTGAAATGTTGAACTTTGTTCTTCATAAATGCTCTGAAGTGTGACAACCAGCCCTGGATAATGGATATATATAGTCTATTAGATAGACCTACACCTTGTGTAGGGAACAAAAGTATAGGATTATTTGTATTTTTGTGTTTTTCAATAACAGTGACTGCTCACATGTACAGCACATGACAAGAAATGACTTTTAGGAAATACTGTACATGCCCTGTTTTGTTTCCTCTTTGTCCAGCTGGCTGGGGTTACAGGTCTGGCTGGTTCATTCTTGCTGCACAAATACAGAGTTTACAGTCTGTTCTTTAGCAGCTTTTATATAATTCTCCCTGCACTGCTGGCTGTTATCGGAGGAGTCGTTCTCCTTATCAGCGGATGCTTTGGCTGTCTGGTGTCCAACAAAAAACCTTCATGTCTACACGGATTGGTGAGATGGAAAAAACCTTGTCTTTTTATTAAAGGGGGGGTATCACACACAGTTTCTGCCAATCTCATGTTAATCTTGAGCACCTATAGAATAGTATAGCATACTTCATTTTGCCGAAAAGTCTTTAGTTTTATCATATTTATGAAAGATGCATACTGTACCTTACTGTACTGTACCATACTGTACGCTGTACCGAGTCTTTCCGAAAACAGCCGAGCTCCTGGAGGCGTGCCGTGTGAGCGGAGCTAAAGAGTGACGAGCACGCGCAGCTTTTGCGTAGTGATCGTCTGCAAGCTATCAATGGTAAGCTAAACAAATGTATTTAAACACACATGATGCACCATCGCATTATCCATGGATAACTTTTGAATCACTGTAATGAATATAGCGTATAGTGAATGATGAATAATGAATTTATGAATCCACTATTTTCGTGTTGTTTACATTATATGCACTATTGCCAACAAAACAGACATTTGAAGCAGTTTTACTCACCACCTGCTGCTTCGACTTATCATTATCGCTGTGACCGCTCCATCTTTCAGTTTCAAATGATCTGTAAATCCAGTGTAGAACTGGGCCTTTTTTATGAAATCACAAGCACCGATCCTGAGGGCTCGAGATATTCTCCATTCATTTTAACCAATAAAAAAGTGATTGAAACTATCAGTTTCTATGGTTATTTTAATGACAAATATCAAGAGTGCATCAATGTAATGCGTGAGCACAAAACTCTCATCTTCGCTGGGTTCTTTGGGAAGCAAGGTTATCTTTGCCTCACAACCAAAAACACACTTTCTTTGGTGACATTGTTGATTTCGTGGTCTAAAAACAAAGTGACAAATCTTTCTCGAGCAAGTCCTGTGCATCGTTGCCGATGACTTCCGTAAAGCCAAACGAAGCGCGTCCAACTCGTGTTTTGAAACTTTGGCCATGTTTAGCATGAGAATCCAACTCTTCAACAGTATAAATAAGTCAGAATACATGAAATAGCATTACAGGTGCTGGTCATATAATTAGAATATTGTGAAAAAGTTATTTTTAAAAATGAAACTTTGATATATTCTAGATTCCCTACATGTAAATTAAAACATTTCAAAAGGTTTTTTTTTTTAATTTTGATGATTAGAGCGTACAGCTCATGAAAGTCCAAAATCCAGTATCTCAAAATATTAGAATATTTCCTAAGATCAATCAAAAAATGGATTTTCAAAACAGAAAAGTTCAAGTTCTTTAAAGTATGTTCATTTGTGCACTCAATACTTGGTCGGCAGCACATAATACAGCAAATGACTTGCTCCTAGCACAAATTACAGCATCAGTGAAGTGTGGCATGGAAGTGATCAGCCTGTGGCACTGCTGAGGCACTATTGAGCCTTCAGATCATCTGTATATTGTTGGATCGACTGTTTCTCATCTTTCTCTTGAAAATATCCCATAGATTCAGGGGTCAGGCATGTTGGCTGGCCAATAAAGCACAGTAATATCATGGTCAGCAAACCACTTGGAAGTGGTTTTTGCACTGTGGGCAGGTGTTTAAGTCCTGCTGGAAAAGGAAATCAGCATCTTCATAAAGCTTGTCAGCAGATGGAAGCATAAAGTGCTCCAAAATCTCCTGGAAGATGGCTGCATTGACTTTGCACTTGATAAAACACAATGGACCAACACCAGCAGACGTCACGCCCCCCAAATCATTACTAACTTCAGAAACTTCCCACTAGACTTCATGCAGCTTGGATTCTGTGCCTCTCCAGTCTTCCTTCAGACTCTGGGACCATGATTTCAACATGAAATGCAAAATTTACTTTTATCTGAAAAGAGGACTTTCGACCACTGTTCACTGTCCAGTTCTTTTTCTCCTTATCCCAGGTAAGATGCTTCTGACGTTTTTTCTGTTTCAGAAGTGGCTTGGTAGTCCTTTTCATGAAGATGTCTGAGTGTGGTGACTCTTGATGCGCTGACTCCGGCTTCATTTGACTCATTGTGAAGCTCTCCCAAGTGTTTGAATCGGCTTTACTTGACAGTATTCTCAAGCTTGTGATCATCCCTGTTGCTTGTGCACCTTTGCCTACCCAATTTCTTCCTTCTAGTCAACTTTGCATTTAATATGCTTTGATACATCACTCTGTAAACAGCCACCCCATTCAGTAATGACCATCTGTGACTTACTTTCTTTGTGGAGGCTGTCAATGATTGTCTCCTGGACCATTGCCAAGTCAGCAGTCTTCCCCATTAGTGTGGTTTCAAAGAACAAGAGATACCCGGAATTTATACTGTAGGGATGGTCATTTAATGAAACTCAAATGTAAATATTCTAATATTTTGAGATACTGGATTTTGGACTTTCATTAGCTATACGCTCTAATCAACAAATTAAAAAAAAAAACCTTTTGAAATGTTTTAATTTACATGTAGGGAATCTAGTATAAATGAAAGTTTCATTTTTTTAAATAATTTACAATAAAAAAATGAACTTTTTCACGATATTCTAATTATATGACCAGCACCTGTATACCCCCCTTTAAGTGAAAACAGGACTGAACAATAATAATTTACTCATCATAAGAATGGACTCTGTTAATATTTGTATATTTCTTCTCTTTCAGTTTGTGTATATTCTCATTATTGTGTTTTGCATTGTGGGTACTACTGCTGCATTGGCTTACTCTCATAAAAGGAAGGTAACTGTAATTTTAAGTTACTTGGCTGGCTATACAAAAGTGTATTTCACTGAAACTGTTTTAACATTAAATATCATCTTTTTTAGCTTGATGTGGACTTGGCTCCGCTTAAAGATGTGTTTCAGAACTACAGTGGTAATAGCCAAGATCCTGATACTAAAGCAGTGGATGCCCTTCAGCGTGAGGTACTTGCACAGAAATCTCTAGGATTTCTATGTATTTGACAAAATCAGATTGTAACTTTTTTTTTTTTTTTGTTACAGTTGCGGTGTTGTGGTGTTAACAACTACACGGACTGGTTGGAAACACCCTGGTTTAATCACAGTAGTAAAGACGAAGTTCCTCTGAGCTGCTGCAACAAAACCTTTCACTACTGCAATGGGACATTACACTTCCCGGGGCTTATCAATAATGAGGTACAGACACTAATATCATTTGAGCTATCCTATGTGAGATTTTGAATATTTTGAATATTTTACAGTTAAGGCTATATCCTTACATTAAAGTCAGCATTAAATAAAAATTCAAACGCATCTTCTAATGAATATGACCACATATGTTTCTTTTTTTTGTCACAACTGGAACTTCTGGTCCAATCAACAACCGATGCATAAAACGAAGTCCTCGCCCTACGTTTTTGTCTTTTTGATGATCTGTTAAAGGGATAGTTCACCCAAAAATGAAAATTCAGTCATCATTTGCTCCCTCTCAAGCTGTTCCAAACCTGTATAAATGTCTTTGTTCTGTTGAACACAAAGGAAGATATCTGGAAGAATGTTTGTAACCAAGCAAATCTCGACCCCCATTGACCGTTCTCAACATTGTTTTCTTTCTTTTCTAGGGCTGTCAAGTTAAACTTGAGAAGAAGTTACTACTTGTGGTGGACAGCATTATGATAACTTCTTTAGTGGTTTTCTTTGTAATGGTGAGCACTGTGACTTCAATTATAACTCATTTATGCCCTGATGTTTTACAAGATTTATAATGTCATCTCTGACCCTTCCCTCATCAGGTAATGTCTTGGATTGCAGTGGCACAGCTAATGAGACATCAACCCCCACAAGAGTATCGAATCCTGGACAAAGAATAAAAGCCACTGATGGAATTTATGTCTTTGTGACTTTTCTGAGTGACTTTTTATATATACATTTTTTTATATACACTACCAGTCAAAAGTTATTGAACGGTAAGATTTTTCAATGTTTTTAAAAGAAGTCTTTTCTGCTCACCAAGGCTTCTTTTATTTGATCCAAAATACAGTAATATTGTGAAATATTTTTACAATTTAAAATAACTGTTTTCTATTTGAATATATTTTAAAATGCAATTTATTTCTGTGATGCAAAGCTGAATTTTCAGCATCATTACTCCAGTCTTCAGTGTCACATGATCCTTCAGAAATCATTCTGGGGAGCGTTTCCCAAAATCATAGTTGCTAACTAAGTTAGCAATTTTGTTGGTTGCAATACAATTTCCCATTGCCAACCAACTAAGTTGCTAACAGGTTAGCAACTATGCTTTTGGGAAACGCACCCCTGATAGGCTGATTTGATTCTCAAGAAACATTAATTATTATTATCAATGTTGTAAACAGTTGTATTCATTTATTTCAGGATTATTTGTTGAATAGAAAGTTCAAAAGAACAGCATTTATCTGAAATATAATGCTTTTTAACATTATTACTACCGTTCAAAAGTTTGGGGTCAGTAAGTTTTTTTTATTTGTTTTTTTTAAATTAGTAATTTTATTCAGCAAGGATGCATTAAATTGATCTAAAATGACAGTATAGACATTTATAATGTTACAAAAGTTTTATATTTCAGATAAATGCTGTTCTTTTGAACTTTGTTCATCAAATAATCCTGAAAAAAATGTACACAACTGTTTTCAACATTAATAAATAATAATTAATGTTATTAGAATGATTTCTGAAGGATCATGTGACACTGAAGACTGGAGTAATGATGCTGAAAATTAAAGAAATTGCATTTTAAAATATTCCAATTTTAAATTGTAAAAATATTTAACAATATTACTTTTTTTTGCTGTATTTTGGATCAAATAAATGAAGCCTTGGTGAGCAGAAGAGACTTATTTTAAAAACATTAAAAAATAATTTTAAAAAAAATTGACCGTTAAGGTATATTTCATTGTTATGAATTATTCTTATATCATCCATTTCACGTTTTTTCTAAATTACACTAAATTATGTTTCTTCACAATACCTGTCCTAAGAATATTTTATATGTACGCACGTTTTATTTTGTACAATAAATCTGATAACATCGAACAAAAGGTCTTATTGTATTAGTGACTGTTGATCTGAATGGATGATGAAAGTGGGCGGGGCTTAGACTTCCGCTTCCTCGACGTAGCTCCATTGTGGCGTGTTTTCTGTGTCACGAGAGCGCAGCGCCAAAAAGCCACGTTCTGCTAAAGCTCCGCGTGCATCCATTCTACTGCAGAATCGGAAAGACGTTGAAGTTGGTAAGACGCCATTAAAATATTCAAACGTATGATTTTTTGTACTATAATGCATTTAAATTGATTTATTATGATCTAGTAACGGTTATAAATCTGTTAGGTGTTTGAGGCCTTGCTTTATTTGGGTTAGGCCCCTTAGCGCAGCCTGCTCGAGTTTGAATCGAGAGTTGTATGGGATTTAGCGAGCGAGTCATCGCGAAAATAAGGAGACGGTGTGTGGGGAGCGAGGCCTCGTGTTGTGTGGTATTTCAATGTCGGACTTATTTTGAATCGCTGATTCTTTACAAACATGCAGTGTAATGCCGCGAGGTTGTTGTTGTTCTGTAGCTACGATACGAACCGTAACAATGGCGAGGTAATCTAGACCCGCATGAGTGATGTCCCGCTGCTGTGAATTTCACGCCCCCACGACTAGGCAGAATTAAAAATGTCCTTTATTAACAGAATTTTATAACAGAATCATGAATAGTGTAGTCAGTATTTATGATAGTAGTACATTTTTTTTATAAGTTAATACGCTCAACCGCTCGTAAAAATGCAAAATTTTGTCGTGGCTGAATGAAAATCATGAGATGTTTGAAATGAAACGGATCTCTTGTCCATCACTTGGTTGTAAAATGTTGCATCAAATTTATTTTATAAGTTAGACGTAGTTAAGGTTCGGGTTAATCAGCCATTTTGTGTCAGAAAAGGTTTAACCTATTACTAATTTGGTGACACTTTACAATAAGGTTTATTAGTTTACATGAACTAATAATAATGAATTGCACTTCTGCAGCATTTATTAATCTTTGAATGTTAATTTCAACATTTACTAATTAAGTGTTGTATTAACATTAGTTAATGCACTGTGAACTAACATGAACTGCTGTATTTTTATTTAATGTTTACAAAGATTAACAAATGTATTACTCATGGTTAGTTCATGTTAGGTAATACATTAACTAATTTTAACAAATGAATCTTACTGTAAAGTGTTACCATTACTTTTAATTGTGCAGTCCAAAATAGATTAACAGAATTAGGTTTTATGCCATGTAGATTTTTTTTATTTTTATAAACCCTCTGGCGTACTTCGTTTGGGGTCTCTGGAGAGTAACTATATATAATATATAATAATTTTTTAAAACAAATTTTAAATAGGTTTTTATGCAAAAACAGCGTTTTATGTAAAATTGTCTTTATAAAAGAGACCCACATTTCTAACTTTCATTAATGGGGATAACATTGATAATTTGACATGGTTTAGTGTAAGATTTTTGCCCATCTTTTGAAAAATTCAGTTTTAAAAATAAAAAATTATCACTTTTACCAGCAGATGGCTGCAGAGCTCCACTATTTGCTATTTGACTGACTGAAAGACATCTTTTCACAAGTTTTTTTCAGTTGGATTCATATCTAAATATTTTGAAATCTCAAATATAACAGTAAAAAAGATTTTGTTGTCAAAGTTTAACTTTTTTTTTTTCTACTGAGAATTTTTTTTTTTTTTCAATAATGTTACATTTATGATTAGAATCAAACCTGAACAAGATGTTGCAAAGAAAAGTCGTTAGTTTATCGTTTATTTCAGTCATCTGTTGTTCATATAATTCTACAAATTTAATCTACACTTCAAAACTGACTGTAACAGAACAAAAACGAACAGTTTTTACATATTTGGTACAAATACACGACATGAACATCAAAATGCAATGAACTGAACAGCAATAACAAATCAGCAAGCACATGTATTCTGTCCAGTACAAATTTTTTTTAACTTTGACAAAAAGTAATTTGTATTGTTATAATTGTGATTTCATAATATTTAGATATGAATCCAATTGAAAAAAAACTTGTGAAAAGATGTCTTTCAGTTAGTCAAATAGCAAATAGTGGAGTTCTGCAGCCATCTACTGGTAAAAGTGATAATTTTTTACTTTTAAAGCGGAACTCAGTAAGATTTGCGAAGCTCCCCCTACAGTTTCCTTCAGTGAATCACACTGTCTTAAATACTCCAAGCGCAGCTCTGGACTACAACGACTACAACGCTCACCAGCGCAGTAGTTTTGCAAATACAGTACAAGAAAGAGGAGGTGGGTAATTTGCAAATACAGTACACTCGATGGAGGTGGGTAATTTTCGAATTTGTCTTATAAAGTCATAATATATACATTGTTTTTGAATTACCGTAAAGCATTTTGTCACACTCGCGTGACCGTGAACATGAGGCGAGATTGTTTCGGGTCGGCACAGCTCAACTTGCAAGTGCTGTTTTCTGGCGTAGACGTGCCAGAGGGGGTTAGTGCTCGCCTCAAACACACCACTACAAGTCAATTAACCATCATAAAAACTATTTAAGAAGGTAAAAAAAGTTACTTAGTTCTGCTTTAAAACTGAACCATGTCAAATAATCCATGTTATCCCCATGAATGAAAGTTAGAAATGTGGGTCTTTTATAAAGTGAATTTTACATAAAAAGCTGTTTTTGTATAAAAACATTAATAAACAGAGTAAAATTACATTTGTTTAAAAAAAAAAGTTGTTACAAAAATCATTTTGTTGACTGGGTTCTCCAGAGACCCCGAAGGAGTGTTATGAGTGTTACTTTTTTTTTTTTCACACTAACATTAAAAACAGATGATATTCCAATTAAAATATATATATATATATATATATATATATATATATATATATATATATATATATTTTTTTATTATTTTTTTATTTTTATTTATTTATTTTTTTTTTTTTGTAGATCTAGAAAGTGTTAACCACCGTACAAAGTTTCATGCCATTTGGACAAATTTTTTATTTTTTTTTATTTTAGCAAACATCATTTGTACTCAAAAAGAACATCAGAGGGTTAAAGGGATTTAAAAAAAAAAAAAAAATGCAACATTATACATTTTTGCTTTTGAACTCTTAACTACATATGTAATTGTTTAATAATTGGTGTTTTCTTTCCATTGTACAAAATCAAATATACATATGAAATCTAATATTTGTGAAGGCAGAACAGATTCAAAGTGAGGTGCTAAAAATACACGCTGAAATTACACCAGTCTTAATGGCAGATGGTTGTTATTCTTTTTCCACAGGTTATATCAGAAGGTGGCTCATCTTATCTTTTTGCCCTTTTATTTTAGTTTATTTATTTTACTCTGAACCCCCCAAACCCGCCTTTGCCTTCCCTACCACCCCTTTTCGTCAGCGTGTATTTTTATTACCTTATTTTGTTTTTGGTATCTTCAGAGTTGGGATCTGTGACGGCTCTTCATGGCAGTCAGAAGGGGACACGTTAGATACTTAAAAGTGAGTAGAATTTGCGTCCATCAGGGACTGAATGTGGATTTTAAAAATGATCTGAGTCAGTAGTGTTTAGTGCTTGTAGGCTGTTTTCGTCCATGTAGTGCTGTAGCCTGTGTCAAGCGAGTAGTACTTGAGGTTTAATACTGTCATCTGAGGTAGACCTTTCACTAGATGCACTAGACATATTATTAGGTGTTGCATAATGTCAGCTGAAGGTATCTGACCTGGCAAATGCTGCAAAGTTTAACCATGTTTATAGGGACCGGCTCGCGATCGAAGCGTTCGGATAGAGTGTGGCCGGGATTGTCTGAATGATTCAGACCACATTATCAAAACCTCCAATGATGGGCTGTGGGAGGAACAGTATTAATGCCTGTTTGTTTCAGCCTTGAAGGTTGACTGGCTACCCATGTGGAATACACAATAAGAGCTCTCTTCTAACATGAATGCCGCACTGTCCGATATCAGAATAATTATGGTGACCGCAGTGTTTACTTCCTTCATCTTCACCTAAAATGCCTCGAAGGGTTTAGACATCCAGGAACCCCCTTTTTTTTTTTAAATGTACACTACCATATTTTATTGGTTTTGTGTTGAATAAATTGTGGTCGTGCAGTTTCAGCTAGACTCCATTGGAGGCAGTGTTGATCATAGAATGAGTTGACAATTAGATACATGTCCTTTTGCTTATAGTTGTTACTTTATTTTACTGTTAGCTTGGTACATATTCTTATCACTCATAGTTAATCTTTGTGGTATGATGAACTTTCATATTTGGTGATTAAAAACACTGGTTTAGGTATAGATAACGTATTAGAGATGCTCCGATGCTAAATTTCTCTACCGATTATTCAGAGTGATATGTGCCGATACCGATAGTTTGGGGGTTCTGCCTTTTATACCTTCTTTTAAATTAATGATGATTTCATTATAATTAATAATTATATTTTTAATTATTATATTTTGAAAGAAATGCAAGTAACTTTATTCTCTCTATTTTATCAACTTGTTTCAGAGTAACTGGTATCAGTTTTAAATAAACTCATTACTCAAATTAATGTTAACACCCATTAACTAAATTCTGAAGATTACATTAATGTTTCTTAACTTCATGAATGTTATTAATTCATATTACTATTAATATTAAACATCAAACTGGCTTCTTAGCATTTTCTTTATGCAAAGCCCAAATGCGGTGCACTCTTTTGATTGACAGGTTATATCAGCCCTGACTATTGGCTGTTTTTAAACTGTCGGCTGATAGTGTGAAAATTTGCTTTTATCTGCCGATTATTGGCTGATATATCGGTGCATCTCTATTACATATTAAGACAAAGGTGAAGTATTGTCTGAAAGGGTTTTTTGTCAGTAGCTGACTTGGTGTTATTTGTTCATTTGTGTCAGGTACAATGGAAATGCAGCCAAACAAGTGTAATTAATTAAATATCTGTGTCAGTGGGGGTTTCTAACTAATCGAGGCATTTTGAAGTCATTAGAGGAACTGTCTTGTTAGATGTTTCAATTATTTCTTTTCTAGGCAAGAATGTAAAACCCTTAATTCACAAATTAGATTCTTTTCTGTCTTTTAAAATGACAGTGAATGCTCCATTATCAATGAAAATATAGCCTTTAAGTGTGTAAGAATATTGTAATCTCCCACAAATGTTTTTTTATTTTAATTTTCTTTAATTGCGTGTTTGTCGTTCTGTTACTGGCTTGCCAGCTGTAGTAATTGAAAATGTTTTCAGCAAGATCTAGGCCTAATTTTTAGGCTTTCTACACATGCAGGCACAATAGCAAGTAACAATTAACACTAAAAAGAGTTGGCATTAAATATTCAATACTGTCCAATTAAACTTTTATTGGCAAAAATGTATAATCCTCACAGAAACCTTCTTTTTTTAAAATTATTTCTATAGGAGGTCTATGACATGTCGAACGGTTACGAAGATCACATGGCCGATGAGCCTAAAGATGCCAAAACAAACCTCATCGTCAACTACTTGCCTCAGAATATGAGCCAGGATGAGCTGCGGAGTCTCTTCAGCAGCATTGGGGAGGTGGAGTCTGCTAAACTTATTCGTGACAAAGTAGCAGGCAAGTATTTATCTGCACTTGACACACTGGTTTCAAATCAGACACATGAAAAATTAATGTTGAGAGGAAGATGTGAGAAAATATTGTTTGTCTTTGTTGGTTTAGGGTTGTAGTGTCTTTATTTTGCAGGGTTTGCATATAGCCATGATGTCAATTTAAGAACAAAATTAATTTAAGTGATTTGCGCTTTTGGACAAAACTCTGAAGCACTGGAAGTGTTTCTTCACAATTCAGTGTTGACAGAGGAAAAAAAAAAAAAAACTACATATTTTTAGTTTCCTTTCTCAGGCCTGTCCCAAGTCAACGTGGATTTATTTGTTTGTTGGCATCAATTTTTCCCCCCAGAAGTTTAACATTTGATAGTAGGATGTTTTTTTCCTTTGTATTTGGAACGTTTCAACTTTTTTTTGTTTTGTTTGTTTTATTGTTTTCCTTTTTTTTTCTCTAGGCCACAGTTTAGGGTACGGATTTGTTAACTATCTTAACCCTAATGATGCAGAAAGAGCAATCAGTACTCTCAATGGACTGAGACTACAGTCTAAAACTATCAAGGTAATGTGACAAAAGGTGCTCCTGTGTAACGTTAAATTGTGTCATTGCTTCAGATCACCGGTTGTGAGAACAAGGCAGCGAGAACAAAGTAAAGTTGTTGTTGGAGTAGAATTGCTCAGAGCTGATGGAATCTTGGTTGTGGCCTTTTTATCAGGCTTTTCAATATTTAGATTCATCTATTTAAAGATTTATTTTATTATCTATGGTTTTCAGGTTGCAAGCATGTTGCTTTAATGCTGTTTGAATTCTATATGTTAGTTTTTACAATTATTTTTCTATTAACTTAAGTATTTGTAAGTAAAGGACCCATGGTAAAAATTATTTTTTTTGGTTGGTGTTCCCTATTTGAAAAGAATTTACCATTTTGAAAATTTACAAAAATTGAAAAATCTAAGTTTGTATCTCCTTTTGTTTTTTAAAATTTAGCATAGCCGTAGTTTATTAAGAGATTTCTTCTCAATCTGATCTTTTAACTTTGCTCTCTCTGACAGGTGTCATATGCCAGGCCAAGCTCTGACACCATAAAGGATGCCAACCTTTACATCAGCGGGCTGCCTAAAACAATGACGCAGAAGGACGTAGAAGAAATGTTTACACGTTATGGCAGAATAATCAACTCCCGTGTCCTCGTCGATCAAGCATCAGGTTGGTAGATGAGCAAAGTTGTTTGTGACACCTGGAATGTCCTGTAAACTAGTGTTTGTATTCAAGCGCTCCCTGTTTTATCCTAATTGCAGGACTCTCTCGTGGTGTGGCTTTCATTCGGTTTGACAAGAGGGCAGAGGCAGAGGACGCAATTAAGGACTTGAATGGGCAGAAACCGCCAGGCGCCGCAGAGCCCATCACTGTCAAGTTTGCCGCCAGTCCCAATCAAGTGAAAAACTCACAAATTATTTCCCAGATTTACCACACACAGCCTCGCCGCTTCGGGGGGCCCGTCCACCACCAGGCCCAGAGATTCAGGTGATTGTCCAAGATTGAATTTCTCTATGTGCTTGGTTAGTAGGGGTTAAATGGATCGTAGTTTATCCATACGGACCAGGCACCACGGTTCGTCACGCATGTGAGTCGCGGATTAATAGCAAGTTTAATTACCATAGAGTGAAATTTTATGCCGTATTGTTCCGAATATAAGACAACCCCCCCACCCTTTTTCAAGATGTACCTTTTAGAAAGCGTCTTTTTGAAGACCAAATCTTGTATCTTATAAAGCAAATGCTTTTATTTGGAAAATAATTTTCATATTGCATATTTTTCATTTTATTTTTTGTATTGAAAGTATGGTAAATACTCCGTCTTGCGTTTTAAAATTGTGTATGGGGGAAGTTTGGTCCCATCAGCGGGACAAGCAAACATGTCACACTGCTCTTAGATGGTAAGCTTTTCTTAAATTGATAGCATTTTAAAAAAAAAAATGCTAAAATTGCGCTCAGGATCTTCTAACATTACAATCTAACACCACCGCAATTTCTTGGCACACTCGTTTTATTGTTGCGGGTGTATTATTGACATGTAAAGTCTAGACCCTGAATATAAGACGAACCCTTTTTTTCCAGATGCATTTCTAAGAGAAAAAAATTCTTATATTCAGAACAATATGGTAATTTGCACACGTTTTGTCTTGCCCGTTTACACGTTTAATAGATTTTAAACCATTCCAGTGCTAGAAGTGGCAAAAGAGAACTTAATTCAGCACTCTCTCGCTGTTATATTTACGCACAGCCACACACCCGAATCACACGCACACATAGAGAGGCGTGTTTCAGATAGAGTGCAAACTCTGAATTGATTCCTCTTGCGTGTCTCCTTGCACTTAAATGGACACATACACACACACACACACAAATGTCAAAATACCTATATCGGCAAGTATTCTCGTAAACGCAGTCGGTTATGTCCTAAGTGAACGTAAACAGCTGAGGAAATTCAGATGTGTATCATTATATTGGATCTGTGCATTAGGTCTTAAAGTGACAGCAGCCTATAAATACCTGTTGTTGTCTGTCATTAATGTTAATCAGCCAAGAAAAAACAGCTTTAACACAGATTAATCTATATTAAATTTATACAGTGAACACTATAGTGTTGTTTTGCCTTGAAATTATTACATTTAGACCTTATTTTATATGTAATTTTGTTATATTGTATATATTCTTGTGTACATGTTTTAATTTTGTTCACTTGCCTTTTATTAGTTAGGCAAGTACTTTTTTGCTGTGATATCAGAGTACTTAAAGTGTGCTTTAATAAAAGGAAAGCAAAGTTACTCCCACACCCTCAAAATATTTTTCTCACTGATCCAAAAATTGATCTCTGTAATATGATCTGAACCGTGAGTTTTGTGTTCTGTTTAACCACTATTGGTTAGCATATTGCTCTTAAAGTCGGCATGATATTTGTCTTGTCTTCCCTATTGTGACGTATATCTGGGTGAAACTGTTTCTCGAACAAGAAAAACTGTAGGGGCGGGACTTTATTTAATCTTTCAGCAGTTGAATTGAATATTTGTGGTTTGCTATTGCTGTGATGTCACTCATATGACAATTGTCCCGCCCTCACACCAATAAACGCGCCATCAGAGAAATGTCGCTGCAAGTGACACATGAATTTAAAAAGTAATGATGCACAGATAAATCCTTTATTAAATACAGCAATATTTAATTTAAAAACAAGAATTGTCATTTTGGATTTCATGGTGGCTTTTAAAACATTTCTTTCAGTTCCTAAAATGTGTGTCTCTGATGAACTCTTCCTAAATTATGCTATTTCCTGTCTTCAGGTTCTCTCCTATGAGTGTAGACCACATGAGCGGCATGTCTGGCGTTAACATGCCTGGAAACTCCTCGTCAGGCTGGTGTATTTTCGTTTACAACCTGGGCCAGGATGCAGATGAGGGCATTTTGTGGCAGATGTTCGGGCCCTTCGGCGCCGTCACAAATGTCAAAGTGATCCGTGATTTCAACACCAACAAGTGCAAAGGATTTGGGTTTGTTACCATGACAAACTATGAAGAGGCAGCCATGGCTATCGCCAGCCTCAACGGCTACCGCCTCGGGGACAAGATTTTACAAGTGTCGTTCAAAACAAGCAAGTCGCACAAGTAGAAAGCAGGGTTGCCAGGAAAATGAAGGAGAGGGTTGTTTTCTGCGAAGCCTCAGAAATTGGCGCAGTTTTGAAAAAGAAAACTATTATTTTTAGTGTAATCAAGTCTTTGCAAATGTTCACGTTTCGCAGTCTCGTTTAGACAGTTTCTTTTAAGATTCAAGCTGTTGGATGCTTCAAATGCAAGTGTTTTAGGCGTTCTGGTTTATCCCAATATTTGACCAATAATGCGTTTAATACAAATTTGTCTCTGATGTTAGCCTGATATTGTTGCTATGTGCCATATGTGGTCGGACACCTCGTTCACCAGATGCTGGATTTAAAACTCAGATTTTCGTCTTTCTTTTGTCAGAATCTACATCCTACATAGCTCTTCAGTATTTACGATGCCTTAATTTGATGTCATTTTTCCACTTTGCCCTCCAATAATGTAGCACTTTTTGATTTGGCAGGAATCTCATCACCCATCTCACAACAGTTCATTTGTTTATTAAAGTCTGAGTTTTAAATCCAGCATGCTGAGTGCTTCTTAGAAAAGAGGTAATGGCAAAGGAAATGAGGGGAAAAATCTTTAACTAACTTGTTAATCGTTTGTAAGGGACCCTCTGAAAAGACTGATAACTAAGAAGGACCAAAGACATGAATGGAAGGTTTAGTTTTCCCGGACAGAGGTGCAGGTTGCACATCCCTAAGAATATTCCAAAAATATTTGGACATCTGAATACTAGGTACTGAGTATTTATGTAAAATGTAATCACATTTGAGCATCAGCATCTTGTTTATGGTTTGCGTTTTCTTTTGTTTTTGTTTCTCTAGGCTAATACATACTTCAAGTTTAGTTTGTTTATTTGAAAATGGATATCCAGTACTAATGCATATGCTTTTTAAGACTGCCTTGTGATATTTGTGTTCTGTTCTTTTTCGTTTTTTTTTTTTCTTTTCTTTTTTTTTTGCTTTTGTGTTTACTTTTGAAACCTTTCATTTTGTTTCACATGGCATTTACAATCATTAAATTTTATTTTGTTTTGCTCAACTTTTTGTTTTGTTTCTTTATTTTATCTTTTAATTAGTTCTTTCATTTTGTCCATTAATAGTCAACTCTAGACACATTTACAGATGCAGACAGCTGAATATTCAAGGCCCGTTCACACCAAGAATAACTATATTAGTGCCCAGCGGACGACAACGTTCTGTTTATTCTAAGCGTGTGCAGTTTTGTTGTCTTTAAACACTTGGGCTTTCTTTAAAGTCAGGTAGATTCTGATTGGCTGTCAATGTTTTTATCGTTTATCAGATGGTACAGATGTAACAATGCCCTCATTTCGCGATTCGATACATATCACGATACTGAACTCACGATACGATATTATTGCGATACTTCAAGACATATGGTAAAAGGTTAACAAAAATTGAACTTGATTTGAACACTAAAGTTGGTATTACATTGGGGATGAACCTGGTGCTGGTAACCCAATGCACAGGACAATGTTGATACCAGAATAAAAATATTCATGATTCTGAAGTTAAATACAGAAAAATATGCATATGTTTGCACTCTGTCATTAACTAGATATATTTAAAATAATGTAGGCCACTTTTTACTGGTAACACAAGACATTTGGCACAAATACTCCCCCATTGCATGATTATACATTATATTATACATTATTTATAATAGTTCAATGTAGTACTGACACTAACTCTGAAAAACTTGAATTTTTTTCCTCACACAGTAGTTTTCATTTTGGGTGAACTATACACTATATATATAATATATATATATATATATATATATATATATATATATATATATATATATATATATATATATATATATATATATATATATATATATATATATATATATATATATATATATATATATATATATATATATATATATATATATTGTCACTATCCATGATACATATTGTTGCATTTTTGTATTGCGATATTGTGATACGATATAGTTACACCCCTATCAGATGGAAAAAAGTTGTTCTGAAAGTGATTCTAGCGATATTGTTTGTGTGTCATTATTATAGTTGTGGTGTGGTACTCTGCTATTTTATATTGCGAATAATTTTTAGAACTATATCGTTAAAGTATACTTCACTTTATGGCTGACCAATATATCGCATGCGATTGTCGCGCATTTCGCCGGTTCCCTGATTACCGCTAAATCGCCATCACCTGCGATATGAACGCGATATTGCGTAGCTTGTCAGTGATCTACGGCTCTGTCTATTAAATGGCGCTCCATTTGAAAGCAGGTGATGGCGATTTCGCGGTAATCAGGGAACCGGCTTTACTGACGAAATGCGCGTGACAATCTCATGCGATATATCGGTCAGCCCTACTTCACTTTATGCGTATGCGTAGGTCAGCATACAGTGTGCGTGACGCAAATTTTGTCTGTGTGTACTGTACGGGCGCCGCCAGATTTTTGTAACTGTACGTACTTGTGTATATATATATATTAGTGGTGTGACGAGATCTCGTGAGACTAAAGTGTGACGAGATTTCTCGTCGAGGCGAAAAGTAGTCTCGTGATGTTGCCATGACAGAGTGTTAGGATGATTAGGAAAGAATATGCCACCGCTACGTTTACATTACGCCTCCACTGTCCTTTTGCTTTGTGTTTAAATAAAAAAACATTTAATTAAGTTGGATAACGGTCGCCGCCGCTCCATATTTAAAGAGTATGTGCGATCGCGCGCATTCAAACGCGATTTCAATACCCCGCATTTTGAAAGCGGCTCCCTGATGAATACAGATATCTCTCAATATGAAAGCTATTTTAGGCTGGGCAGTGTAATTGTAACCATCTCTTAGCTCTGTATCAAAGAAAAAGTTGGTCTTATTTGCACTTTGAATATTGAGAGGGTGCGATTATGGTTGCACTTATTGTAAAGTGTTACTATAAAAACGAACTTGTCTCGTCTTGTGAACTCAATCTCGAGTCTCGTCTCATCTCGTGAGATACCCGTCTCGTCACACCCCTAAAATATATATATATATATATATATATATATATATATATATATATATATATATATATATATATATATATATATATATATATATATATATATATATATTTATTTATTTATTTTTTTGCAGTAATTAGCTTATCCACAAGGTGGCAGCCTTGCCCTGGGGGCGTCGATTCACAAGGTAGTCAAGAAAAAACTGCATAAACGGAACAGACCGGAACGCATGCAAGCTACAGCGACAATGGAGGCCTACATAGATGAGAGATTGTGTGAAGAGGTTAGAAAGTACCCTCATTTGTACAACTCGTGGCGAGAGATTGCTCAAAACTGCATGCGTCGAACACCTGTGTAAGCGTACGAGTCAAATAAAGTATACTTTGAAAGGCTGTGTTTTTGACTGTGTGAGTACACTGGCGTACACGTAAAAAAAACAAGTATACCCTGGGCTTCATAGTTATCGTCCTTGGTGTGAATGGGTCTTCAGTCCACATAGACCTCATGAGAAATACTAAATTACCACATTTCATGGTTTTCATTTTAAGTATGAGATCTTTAGTATTTGTTTTTCAGGCATCGGACCAAATCGTAAATATACAATCTTACGACGGTTGACTTGTTTGATTTGGCCAATGGAGTGCCATTTATTTTGCCTTTCACAGTGGTTCATATTCAACATTTTCCAGTGGTTTTCAGCTGTAGTTCTCATTGAGTGGTGGGGAAGATAGAAACAAATAGAAACTCAATCTCACAATTGTACAGTCATGCACCTCTGGAGGTCTTCCAAATATTAGTTTGTAAAACCCCCACATAGGTTCATCTGTAGTTAGACAAACCATGAATTTCCCTCTTGTGTAGATATTGATCACTTTCAGCACAGACAGTTCTTAGGCTCCCTCTGCTACAAGACTTAAGGTTGGTATTGTGTGTGTGTGTGCATATATTTATATTATTGGTGACTGACATTAAGCCTAATCTTAAGTGTTTTTGTACAGTAACTCACTGTATTTCGTCAGGTTTGTAATAAGCAGCAGTTTACTATACTTGCATCTCCTGTTACTTCATGGTTCATGTGAACCTCTTAGCAGCTTTATAGCCACTGTTGGTTACACATAATTTATATGAAACACTTGGCATTCTCTTTTTGTGCACGTTTTGGCATATGTGCAATATTGAAAAGTGATTCGTAATGATTAGTAGTTTAATTATTATAGCAACCGTTTCCCTGTCCATCTTTTTTGATATCCTGATGTTTAAAAAATTAAAATCGCCCAATGTTTTAGAGTCAACTGAGATGCCAGTTGTAAGAAATATCAAGTAGAATTTACTGGATGGTTGCTCGTTTAAGCCTTAATTTATGTAGAATATACTGGAAGATTATTGAATGGTGGAATTATTTATATAGCTTATTGTGTATGGTTTTATGTGTTGATATTGATGAGTGTCTTAATTTTTTTTAAAAACTTTTTGGTTCTACAGTGAACATCTGTTATGAGCTACTGTCTAACATGTAGTTGTGAAATAAAATATTGGGCATCATTGCAAAATCTGAAAATTTGTGTCATGGTATTAGTGAACATAAGTAGATATAGAAGTGTAATTTTTGAAAATTTTGTTTTAGGCAGTATTTTCCACTTTTTTTTTTTTTTTTGGTTCAAGTGTGTAGCCTAATCGGTCAATAGGGGGCACTGCAGCGATCAAATACGAAATTGCTGATAACTCCTAGGCCGCTTGTCTTATACAGTTGGAATCATTTGCTCAAGAAGGACAAAACGTATATCTCCAATTTAATTTCCGGTATATGAATTTTTCACAATTTTGAAT